>NC_064615.1:225188693-225491724 GCF_023898315.1 Schistocerca nitens | reverse complement strand
CCAAACTAAACCTTCTGTTCAGGAAAACCAATATTTTACAGAGGTTCAGTACTTAAAATTGACAATAGTAACAATAAATGCAGAGAAAGAAGGAAACAGGATATCAATCGTAGTGACACCTTTTAATCTAAGAGTGCGCGGTAAAAGTGAAATGGAGAACACACCTTACTGAGACGGAGCTATTGGATTCGGTAGACGTCACCTAATGAAAAATGTTTCTCCAGTGGACTCTGACGGAGACTAATATTCGATTTCCTGATATTGAAGCAATAATCAGTGTTGAAATATGATTTTTGTTTTCATTTGCCTATGAACTCTGTGAAGCGCTGAAGTGTATATATACTATATGTGCTGTGACATGTACGTGTGTCCGAAATTTGTTGATCTAGTGTTGACGAAAACTGGAAATGGCTGTTAAATTCATTAACTTCCTCTCCATATGAAAAGTTGGAGCTGAGAAAAACCAAATGAAATTTGGTCTAGCTTTTCATAACTTGTACATATGAAACCTTTAATATTTATTCTTTAACAATGGTTTCAGCCTGTCTGCGAGACAACCACAATGAATCATTTTAGGGGCAACTGTTTCAGCCATTTTCAGTTTTACTGTTGAGAACTTAACACTGAAATGCTAATAGAATGAGACAAAGTTTTCCACATTTTCCGATAAAGAGAACCACGTTCTGACCGATTTCGAAAGTATGATATTATGTATAGCAGAGTCTTATGTTTTCCATTGTAGCCCAATAATTTAAGATCTACTTCTCGGCACAACGGCTGTCTAGCTCCCATACTATTCTGTAAAGTCGATAGAGTAATTGTCCATTACAATTTAACAAGACTCTGTAATGTGAATATCAGTTCACTGTAAATGAATCGTATTTATGTTGTGTTATCATTAAGACAGTAATATTTATTTGCTAATCGATTGAATTTTTCATTCGTTATCCCTTACCTGCAGTATCCATTCAACAGCACAGCAGTTTCAAGACAGAGAATGTAAATCTACTGCCCCGTGAGTATCCAAAATAAGTGAAAAACAGAGTCGACTGCCGGATATTTTCCACTACATTGGAAAATATTTTGAAAGAAAGTGCAGGTTTTAGAATATACTTACAACAAAAACTTAAATACATTTCTTTTTTTAATTTGGTTTTGGTTTATTGAACCATACTTGCCGGTAGCTTTTTACAAATATGAAATCATGGATACACGGAAATCACAACGTAAACAGTTTAAGATTATTTTAAAAATTCCTTGTAGATACAGAGCTAAGCAATCGTGGAGTATCAACTGCAGACAAAATAAAATGCAAGAAAGAAGTTAACATTCATTGGATAGCATTCATCTGCACATTCGACTGTTTATACTGCTCCACATGGCTCACCTATTTCGTATACTAACATTGTTGTGTCGCATGAAATAAAAAAAGATCTTTTTGTATTTGAGGATATTCATGACACATTGAAACGGGAGCAAATGTCGGAAGTGTCCCCTTTCATCTCACAAGGTTTCAAGGTAAACTGTCCGCTGTGTTTCGAAGAAACTGCTGGAAAACAACAGGCGGTTAATGTCTCCTTGTCCATTCTTCTGGCAGCCGCAGTAAGATTTATCCTTAATTTCTGTCAAATGTGTGAAGGAGTTGAACCATGGTTGGTAAACATTCGCACCGAGGTAGTTACCAACTTCAAGCTCACCCGAAATTTTCGAGACCAGGGGAAGCTTCTAATTTCGGGTTTGGCCATTATGGGAGTGAAAGGCGGCAATTCACCACGTAATCTTTCTTGGCCAGTTCCCATAACTCCGAGGTCTGTAGACCGACGTTCCTTACGTAAACAGAAACAGTGACCTCCAAATAAATCTTTAACAACAAAGTCGTGAGGAGCAGTGTAATCGCCTACATGACAGAGGCACAAAAAGATGCGTGAGTTTTTCTGCAGAAAATAAAACTGCCTCTCTGATCCTTGTAATAACTGCTACCATTCAAGTACAGCACAAATAATTTCTGTAAACACTCTGCTGCCCTGGTATACGAGGTGTGGCTAGAAAAAAACCGGACTAGTACTGGTGAAACAATAAAACGAATGCAATAAGGCTGAAAGTCGCGTGGCCTGTCACGTGACTCTCGCTCCGCCTAATGCTCGAGTTTCATCTGCCTCCTGCACTCAGTCTGCACGTGGCGTCTGTTTTAAGTAGTTGACGTTTTGTCTGTGCGTCGGGAAATGTTGAGTGTACAGAAAGAACAGCGTGTTAACATCAAATTTTGTTTCAAACTAGGAAAATCTGCAAGTGAAACGTTTGTAATGTTACAACAAGTGTACGGCGATGATTGTTTATCGCGAACACAAGTGTTTGAGTGGTTTAAACGATTTAAAGATGGCCGCGAAGACACCAGTGATGACACTCGCACTGGCAGACCATTGTCAGCAAAAACTGATGCAAACATTGAAAAAATCGGTAAACTTGTTCGACACTTTCCTTGTCAACTCCTGTTAACTCAGACACTGCTCTGATTGTTAAACGGCGATCTTGTCGAACAAGTTTACCGATTTTTTCAATGTTTGCATCAGTTTTTGCTGACAATGGTCTGCCAGTGCGAGTGTCTTCACTGGTGTCTTCGCGGCCATCTTTAAATCGTTTAAACCACTCAAACACTTGTGTTCGCGATAAACAATCATCGCCGTACACTTGTTGTAACATTACAAACGTTTCACTTGCAGATTTTCCTAGTTTGAAACAAAATTTGATGTTAACACGCTGTTCTTTCTGTACACTCAACATTTTCCGACGCACAGACAAAACGTCAACTACTTAAAACAGACGCCACGGGCAGACTGAGTGCAGGAGGCAGATGAAACCCGAGCAGTAGGCGGAGCGAGAGTCACGTGACAGGCCACGCGACTTTCAGCCTTATTGCATTCGTTTTATTGTTTCACCAGTAGTAGTCCGGTTTTTTTCTAGCCACACCTCGTATTACATGCATTCAGTGACATCGCTCACTCCAAGAGGTAAGAAGAGATCCAGGCGAAGTCCATATGAAAGGTGCTCAGAAGAGATTAGAAAACATTGCTGCAGCAACATGAATTTGTAAAGGTGAGGAATACAGTGCGGGGAGATACCTGCATATATTTCAGGCAAGTGGATGTGAAATGGATGATGATGACAGTGGTGCTCCTCATGCAGTTCGAAGAACGTTATAGACTTCCAACGTTTGAGACAGATTTGTAACAACTGGTGGAATGTCTGAGTCATAACGCCAACCTCACCTGCGTTATCCATTCACAAGGGCAGTTGCTTCAAGACAAAAAGGTAAATGTACTCGTCCGTAAGTATAAAATGTTGATAGCCTCTAAAGGAAATATAGGGTTCATCGCCAAAAATATTCCAAGATGCTACTCCAGGTGGGTGTAAAAATAAATATGCGCAAAGGAAAATACTAAACATGAAAATGAAGATTTGGCCCAGTCTAACTACCCCCTGAAGCAGATCTTAGGATCTCTTAGTGGTGATATTACTTCCTTCTTCTTGCTCTATAACATATACATTACAAAATAAAACATAAATGAACGATTAAGGGAGCTAGTACCTACGAAATGCTTTATTCTGCTTATACATTTATTTTAGATGAAAACACCTTCACATATCATAAATGTTTCCATATCAGTGTTCAATGGACATAAAGAGATACAAATGAGTTTCCTAACTAATATTACTGATCAATTGCCCAAATCTGCCCTTTTATGCCTATGCGATCTAATATGAATAACGCGAGATGGCTGACATCATCTAGGCACCAAATACTAGGAGACACTACTTTCAAAGATGATCTACAGTGGTGTGCAACCCCAGTGGAAATAAAGTTACGTGATCACAGATATTTAGCTTTATAGCCCTAAGAAGCCGAAGCGATTAGCGACATCACCGTATGTACTGTGATCGGTGCGTTGGGGTGATAGTTCTCGTACACGTCTCCGACAACAGAAGAACTCCAGCCACAGAATATGAAAACCAAACTCATTCAGACACTAGGACGGGAGGAGGCGTTCCTCTGACTTGTGTAATCAAATACTGTCTTATCCTCTCTGTATTCTACAGACGAGAAACGCGAACTCCCAGCCACATGGATGGATTTCAGATAACGTCTCAATGTAAGTATAGACAGAAGAAGTGCTCTCAGTCATTGAACACTGTGTGCTTAACGACGACTCCCTACCCGGAGGCGAAGTCAAATGGTTCAAATGGCTCTGAGCACTATGGGACTTAACATCTGTGGTCATCAGTCCCCTAGAACTTAGAACTACTTAAACCTAACTAACCTAAGGACATCACACACATCCATGCCCGAGGCAGGATTCGAACCCGCGACCGTAGCAGTCCTGCGGTTCCGGACTGAGCGCCTAGAACCGCTAGACCACCGCGGCCGGCTGCGAAGTCCAGAATCGTATAAATTCGCAACAGTACAGTGGCTAACTCTTCACTGACTTTAAAATATCCTGAGAGCAAAGACAGCAAGCCCGTCTGTACCAGCAAAAGCTGATACTGAGCGACCGTCAAATGCGGGCACTCAAAACGGAAGACCTCTTTCTCTCCACCGCTGGCTTCCCAGCAAAGCTTGGCTCCCCTCCCTCATAATTGCAGAAGGCGAATCATATTCTGGAAACCATGCAATATTCTCCTTCTCTACATATTCTTCCGAACCATGACCAACCATACTTTAGTTTTTTGTCGTCCAGCACAGATAGTTTGCGAGGAAATGCCTATTCCCGTTAATTAGGGATTCATACAATGGTACGCTTCTCAGAGTAAAAACACTCGGAAATAACGCAGCTTACGTGATTTCTGAGGTAACGCTTCCTCGTTCCTGTCTGTTGCGTCCAAGATTTTCAGAGTTTCCGAAGTATAATCCAGTTAATCTTCTAGCCTCACTGCATAACTGACCGCCCGCCATTCTATTGTGCTTCAGCGCTCAGTTGCTCTGACCATCTACACTGGACTATTTCCTGTGTTAAGCAGGACCGACACATCCGTTCGGGCTTTTCCACCCAGGGCCTCAGTTATGCCTGTCGTTTCGTTATGCCTGTCGTTCCAACCGCTGCTAGTATAAGCAATTATTCATTATGCTGTTTTGATAATAAAGACAATCCATAGCCTTTCATGCAAATAAGCATTAACAACTGCTTACAAGGTGTACGTGACAATGTCAGTCTTCTTTAAATATTCATATATAAACGATGTACAGCCTATCAAATGGTACCTAATCCCGATTGCAAATCACAGCAAAGTATGTAGATGAGTCATTGTAAGGTGTGAAATTATAGCCACCTTACAATACCTCCCCACCCCCCAATGAGTTATTTTGTGTAGGGTGGGGTAATTCATATAGTATTATCTCACCCAATTCAAAATATTGTAACCATCAATTGTCCGTACAACCGAACTAATAAGAATATGAGGGAAGGGGAACTATTGCATCATGATATGTTCTTCTACTGTCATTCTATATTCATTCATGGGCTTACTACTATAAATTTATTTACTACATGTTTATTATTTAATCTGTGTGTTCCTTATGATTGGATGATTGCTCCGAGGCATGACAACTGGAATATACAATAACACAAAAGATAGTCCACGTTATCGAAAAGAGATTTAACTAACATTACAAATTTTTATTCTCTTTTAAAAAGACTTAAGGCCCATGCTCTCTGTCATTCATCAAAGACACTGGTTGAGGCAAGAAATAATAAAGTATTTCAAATCTTTTCAAAGTGGTCGTCCAATAAATTACAAGTGCTTCATTTAGCCTTTAATATGCAATACAAGGAACTACGTCAGTTATTCTAGAGGCTATCTGTTGGTCATTATACACACATCAAAAAAAGTTTTGCATCACCTCGGTTCCGAGAGTTCCGGTACCTGTACAGAAAATTGGAATAGAGATCAACAAAAACATCATTTCCGCCCTTTTTATTGCCCATGAAAACCACACATTGTATGTAGTACCACCATACAACGAGACCTTTAGACATGGTAGTCTGTATTGTTGTACACACCAGTACCTCTAATACCCAGTAGCACGTCCTCTTGCGTTGATGCAAGCATACTTTGTGGCATACTATCCACAAGTTCATCAAGGCACTGTTGGTCCAGATTGTCCCACTGCTCAACGACTATTCGGTGTGGAGCCCTCAGAGGGGTTGATGGGTCACGTAGTCCATAAACAGCCCTTTTCAATCCATCCCAAGCATGTTCGATAGGGTTCATGTCTGGAGAACATGCTGGCCACTCTAGTCGAGCGATGTCGTTATCCTGAAGGATGTCATTCACAAGATGTGCACGATGGGGTCGCGAATTGCAGATCATGATGACGAATGATGCTGCAGATAGGGTTGCACTATCAGTAGAAGGATGTCATTCACGTCTCGTAGAGAGATTACGGTGCTTTTCATGACCACAAGTGGCATGTGTCGTTCCCACATAATACCACCCCAAAAAAGCAGGGAACCCCCACCTTACTGCACTCGCTGGACAGTGTGTCTAAGGCGTTCAGCCTGAGTGTGTTGCCTGCAAATACGTATCCGACGATTGTCTGGTTGAAGGCTTATGCGACACTCATCGGTGAAGAGAACTTGATGTCAGTCCTGAGCAGTCCATTCGGCATGTTGCTGGGCCCATATGTACCACGCTGCATGGTGTCGTGGTTCCAAAATGGACCTCCCCACGGACGTTGGGAGTGAAGTTGCACATCATGCAGCCTATTGGGCACAGTTTGAGTCATAACACGACGTCCTGTGGCTGCACGAAAAGCGTTATTCAACATGGTGCCGTTGTTGTCTGTGTTCCGCCGAGCCATAGCCCGTAGGTAGCGGTCATCCACTGCAATAGTAGCCCTTGGGTGGCCTGAGCGAGGCATGTCATCGACAGTTCCTGTCTCTCTGTATCTCCTCCAGACCTGAACAACATCACTTTGGTTCACTCCCAGACGCCTGGACACTTCCCTTGTTGAGAGCCCTTCCTGGCACAAAGTAACAATGCGGATGCGATCGAACCGCGGTAGTGACCGACTAGGCATGGTTGCACTGCAGACAACACGCCCTCCTTCCCGATGGAATGACTCGTACTGATTGGCTGTCAGACCCCTTCCATCTAATAGGCACTGCTCACACGTGATTGTTTACATCTTTGGGCAGTTTTAGTGACATCTCTGAACAGTCAGAGTGACTGTGCCCCTGATACAATATCTATAGTCAACGTCTATCTTCAGGAGTTCTGGGAACTAGGGTGATGCAAGACTTTTTTTAATGTGTTTACAATTATATAAAATTCAGTGAAACATCCTGCTTAATTTTACTTGGCCATATTTATTTTCTTGGCTTGCATTAAAAAAAAAAGAAAAAAGAAAGAAAGAAAAGAAAAGAAATTCACAAACTGATGGTCGAATTCTAGTGTTTCCCTAATGTGCATACTATTTAAACATTTGAAAAATCTGTTGCTCTAAAGCGTTCTTTGACAGACACATTTACATTTGTTGTGACAACTAATATTTAATAAGAGTTCGGAGTGGCCACCAATTTTAACTACTGTTCTCATTCACAGTGTATAGAAATGGAATATATTAATATCTTAAAACCCATAGCATCATTATCCAAGAGAACGACAAACAATAGTTTTACATAAACAAATACTTAAAAACGTTGAATAACATAGCATCATTATCAAAGAAAATGACAAACAATATTCTTACATCAATAACAAACAATATTTTCTTAAGACTACCCTGTAAAATTAGTACATGATGTTAACAAAAATGATAAATATATCAGAAACTGTTAGTTTGTGGGCGTAACTGTTCAGTATTCATCAAATTATACTCCTTTTTTTATTAAGAGTCATACACAGATTCGGAATTCACGACACATTTTCATCTTCATTTGTATACTGGGGTGGAAGCTACAGTTTTTGTGGGGTTTAGGAAGCGAAAATTGAACAACTGGGCTTTGAAAGTCAGTCTTTGGTCCCTCAGCCCATTGCTGATCCCATCAGGTTACAAGTTTGTTGCAGAGTTGATGATGTGGAAGGATCCTCAGAATATACAGCAAGGTATGTGGGTGTATGTTTTGAAACAGCCAAGTTGCTGTCGAACTTGCATACAGCATGAGGGAGGTACAGCAAGGTGGGATCTTTATAGGTCAGCTAAAGTTGTTCTGCATCGACTAGGAGAAGTGTAATGGTATCTAGTCTTCAGTTCTTCATTTTTCTTCTTTTTTACTGCGTTTTTTTTTGTGTTCCTACATTTCTGTTCTTCATGTCGCTTCTTTCTCTTGTATAAATATAGTGTTTTGAATAGCTATGTCGGTGATTGTGGACATGTAGGTTGTCGGTTTGGTGACATTATACATGGAACTTGAGTCATTGTGTGTGAATCAGGTTCCTCAGAAGTCAGTGCCAGGTGACTGAATGCTACAGATTATGATGTTTATCAGTCTGTCTGACAGAGAGCAGCAGAAGGAAAAGCAAATAGCGTTCGCAGTTCCATACAGCTATTAGCAATTGCGCTGTAGGATTAACTGACTGTATCATGTGTGCAATTTGCTTATCTCATCTCCATCTTGTAATACAACTGTGGAGACAAGTCATTAGAGGCTGTTTAAAAACCCATCTTGACTCGACTCAGCAGGGCTGCTGCGGATTGCTGCTTACTACCTTGCTCTGCCATCGCCTGCCACCTGAGGCCTTCAGGCAGTCGCATTTGAATAGGCCAGCTGTTTGCACAAGTCCACGACATGACTTCGGCTTACGGACGGCATCCCTTGCTTCCACTTTTCTCTGCAGCTGTGCTGTTAGCCACCTGTTCCATTTGCGCATAACGTTGTTGCTTCCAGTGTGTCTCGTAAAAGCTTTTTGTGAAGCCTGTACCCACTAATACATACAATTAGTTTCTTATTCACACAAACAATATACAGTAAATAACACAAAATCATTGACCTGTTTGTGTTGTGAAATATAATTTTTTTAAGATGCCCTCATCAGTGTAGTCATTTATCTTTACAGTTATTATTGTTCTAATTGTACTATCAGTCAATACACTCACTTATTTACTCTTATTATTCTGATCGAAATTTCATATACAAAGTTAACGTTAATTATAAAGAACACATTCCTCAACCTCTGTAATTTAGTACCTATAAAAATACTTATTCATGAGTTATCCAAATGTTAATAGATCCCAATGTTAATAACTGCAAATACTGCTGGTTGAACTACTTGTTAAACTACTGGACAGTAGGATTTTTATACTAGTCTAACTACAACCCTATTCATAGTACTACACTGTCGTCTGATTTCATGGCTCTTGATATCGTCATGGATGTCGTCATGAATATCTGTGAATAGTAAAGTGCACGCCTGCACAAAACATACACAAATGAATGATTAGGCGGGCCTCTTCTTCATTTCGTGCTTAGGCTTGTTTCCTGTGGACAATCATAAACTACATAAAAAGTTCAGTACAAAATTACTGATACTTTCCTTAATCACCGTGTCACGTACCTTCTTTCATGTTTTTACTCGGTCATACCTTCTCTGTCACTGTACTTTCTCTGGAGCAGCTGCTATTACCTTTATCTGTCGTTAACTGTTCCTTTTATGTTTACAAAGTTACATTTTATTTTAATAGTGGTACCCTCACATGTAAAGATTTTAGTGCATTATGTAAAATCAGCGGTCATCAACAGGACTGCCTTGCCCATATGTATTACCAACGATGTCATGTGCTTTGAATGTATAGCATTTCGTACTTTCCTTTATTAATTTTTACGTCTCTATATCCCCTTCTTACACGTCCATTCCATGACGCTGTAACACTTAGACAATATTTCTGTGCGCTCTCTGAACAGACATAAATACAACTCTTCCACATACAAATAACAGTGCGCTCTTGCGTAGCCACGTGGAGCATGCCACCTAGTACTCTCGTGTCTCTGAATGGAGACAAATCATACTTGGACAACACACCTGCATGTCACCGCAAACCACTACTAGCAAATCACTCATTTATGATCCCATTGCTAAACATGGAAAATAGACACTCATTTCATTAAGTAGCTCTATGATCTTTTGAAAATGCTGACATTCTCTGCTAATAAGTTCCACATCAATTGGATAACAAACTCACCTATTCACACATCTTCACAACATTTTTTTTCAGTGTCACACGTTTCTTATTTTTACTTTCTTCCTTCATGGACAGATAGCATATCTTAAACTCCAGACACCTTTTGAATTGTACATTTAGCTTGCTGTGCAGATAGTTACAGCCTACACAAAGAAACATACCATAATTTTATCTCTCTCTCGACATTTTGCCCTTTTATGTACCTACTGTAGTACCTCTTTTAACATGATAATAGTACAGAAAATATTGGTAGTTCTACATATACCTTCAGTGCAATAACTTAATTGCTAACTATACAAAATAAACTTTATTTTCGCCATACAGGCTCCTTCAATTCTTCCTACTTATACTATAAATGGCTTGAGATGGTTCACACGATGGCTTCCCAAAGATTTTCCTGATGTCACAGTCTCAATTTCAACCGCAATTGCGTGCGCTATTCTTCTTATACGTACAGGGCCGCTACATTTCTTGAAGAACTTTTCACTTAGGTTCATTTGTTTATTGGACAGCCTATAAAACTTAACTAAGATTCCAGAATGAGATTTTCACTCTGCAGCGGAGTGTGCGCTGATATGAAACTTCCTGGCAGATTAAAACTGTGTGCGCCGACCGAGACTCGAACTCGGATCGGCGCACACAGTTTTAATCTGCCAGGAAGTTTCATATCAGCGCACACTCCGCTGCAGAGTGAAAATCTCATTCTGGAAACATCCCCCAGGCTGTGGCTAAGCCATGTCTCCGCAATATCCTTTCTTTCAGGAGTGCTAGTTCTGCATGGTTCGCAGGAGAGCTTCTGTAAAGTCTGGAAGGTAGGAGACGAGATACTGGCAGAAGTAAAGCTGTGAGGGCCGAGCGTGAGTCGTGCTTCGGTAGCTCAGTTGGTAGAGCACTTGCCCGCGAAAGGCAAAGGTCCCGAGTTCGAGTCTCGGTCGGGCACACAGTTTTAATCTGCCAGGAAGTTTCATATCAGCGCACACTCCGCTGCAGAGTGAAAATCTCATTCTGGAAACATCCCCCAGGCTGTGGCTAAGCCATGTCTCCGCAATATCCTTTCTTTCAGGAGTGCTAGTTCTGCATGGTTCGCAGGAGAGCTTCTGTAAAGTCTGGAAGGTAGGAGACGAGATACTGGCAGAAGTAAAGCTGTGAGGGCCGGGCGTGAGTCGTGCTTCGGTAGCTCAGTTGGTAGAGCACTTGCCCGCGAAAGGCAAAGGTCCCGAGTTCGAGTCTCGGTCGGGCACACAGTTTTAATCTGCCAGGAAGTTTCATATCAGCGCACACTCCGCTGCGGAGTGAAAATCTCATTCTGGAAACATCCCCCAGGCTGTGGCTAAGCCATGTCTCCGCAATATCCTTTCTTTCAGGAGTGCTAGTTCTGCATGGTTCGCAGGAGAGCTTCTGTAAAGTCTGGAAGGTAGGAGACGAGATACTGGCAGAAGTAAAGCTGTGAGGGCCGGGCGTGAGTCGTGCTTCGGTAGCTCAGTTGGTAGAGCACTTGCCCGCGAAAGGCAAAGGTCCCGAGTTCGAGTCTCGGTCGGGCACACAGTTTTAATCTGCCAGGAAGTTTCATATCAGCGCACACTCCGCTGCAGAGTGAAAATCTCATTCTGGAAACATCCCCCAGGCTGTGGCTAAGCCATGTCTCCGCAATATCCTTTCTTTCAGGAGTGCTAGTTCTGCATGGTTCGCAGGAGAGCTTCTGTAAAGTCTGGAAGGTAGGAGACGAGATACTGGCAGAAGTAAAGCTGTGAGGGCCGGGCGTGAGTCGTGCTTCGGTAGCTCAGTTGGTAGAGCACTTGCCCGCGAAAGGCAAAGGTCCCGAGTTCGAGTCTCGGTCGGGCACACAGTTTTAATCTGCCAGGAAGTTTCATATCAGCGCACACTCCGCTGCAGAGTGAAAATCTCATTCTGGAAACATCCCCCAGGCTGTGGCTAAGCCATGTCTCCGCAATATCCTTTCTTTCAGGAGTGCTAGTTCTGCATGGTTCGCAGGAGAGCTTCTGTAAAGTCTGGAAGGTAGGAGACGAGATACTGGCAGAAGTAAAGCTGTGAGGGCCGGGCGTGAGTCGTGCTTCGGTAGCTCAGTTGGTAGAGCACTTGCCCGCGAAAGGCAAAGGTCCCGAGTTCGAGTCTCGGTCGGGCACACAGTTTTAATCTGCCAGGAAGTTTCATATCAGCGCACACTCCGCTGCAGAGTGAAAATCTCATTCTGGAAACATCCCCCAGGCTGTGGCTAAGCCATGTCTCCGCAATATCCTTTCTTTCAGGAGTGCTAGTTCTGCATGGTTCGCAGGAGAGCTTCTGTAAAGTCTGGAAGGTAGGAGACGAGATACTGGCAGAAGTAAAGCTGTGAGGGCCGGGCGTGAGTCGTGCTTCGGTAGCTCAGTTGGTAGAGCACTTGCCCGCGAAAGGCAAAGGTCCCGAGTTCGAGTCTCGGTCGGGCACACAGTTTTAATCTGCCAGGAAGTTTCATATCAGCGCACACTCCGCTGCAGAGTGAAAATCTCATTCTGGAAACATCCCCCAGGCTGTGGCTAAGCCATGTCTCCGCAATATCCTTTCTTTCAGGAGTGCTAGTTCTGCATGGTTCGCAGGAGAGCTTCTGTAAAGTCTGGAAGGTAGGAGACGAGATACTGGCAGAAGTAAAGCTGTGAGGGCCGGGCGTGAGTCGTGCTTCGGTAGCTCAGTTGGTAGAGCACTTGCCCGCGAAAGGCAAAGGTCCCGAGTTCGAGTCTCGGTCGGGCACACAGTTTTAATCTGCCAGGAAGTTTCATATCAGCGCACACTCCGCTGCAGAGTGAAAATCTCATTCTGGAAACATCCCCCAGGCTGTGGCTAAGCCATGTCTCCGCAATATCCTTTCTTTCAGGAGTGCTAGTTCTGCATGGTTCGCAGGAGAGCTTCTGTAAAGTCTGGAAGGTAGGAGACGAGATACTGGCAGAAGTAAAGCTGTGAGGGCCGGGCGTGAGTCGTGCTTCGGTAGCTCAGTTGGTAGAGCACTTGCCCGCGAAAGGCAAAGGTCCCGAGTTCGAGTCTCGGTCGGGCACACAGTTTTAATCTGCCAGGAAGTTTCATATCAGCGCACACTCCGCTGCAGAGTGAAAATCTCATTCTGGAAACATCCCCCAGGCTGTGGCTAAGCCATGTCTCCGCAATATCCTTTCTTTCAGGAGTGCTAGTTCTGCATGGTTCGCAGGAGAGCTTCTGTAAAGTCTGGAAGGTAGGAGACGAGATACTGGCAGAAGTAAAGCTGTGAGGGCCGGGCGTGAGTCGTGCTTCGGTAGCTCAGTTGGTAGAGCACTTGCCCGCGAAAGGCAAAGGTCCCGAGTTCGAGTCTCGGTCGGGCACACAGTTTTAATCTGCCAGGAAGTTTCATATCAGCGCACACTCCGCTGCAGAGTGAAAATCTCATTCTGGAAACATCCCCCAGGCTGTGGCTAAGCCATGTCTCCGCAATATCCTTTCTTTCAGGAGTGCTAGTTCTGCATGGTTCGCAGGAGAGCTTCTGTAAAGTCTGGAAGGTAGGAGACGAGATACTGGCAGAAGTAAAGCTGTGAGGGCCGGGCGTGAGTCGTGCTTCGGTAGCTCAGTTGGTAGAGCACTTGCCCGCGAAAGGCAAAGGTCCCGAGTTCGAGTCTCGGTCGGGCACACAGTTTTAATCTGCCAGGAAGTTTCATATCAGCGCACACTCCGCTGCAGAGTGAAAATCTCATTCTGGAAACATCCCCCAGGCTGTGGCTAAGCCATGTCTCCGCAATATCCTTTCTTTCAGGAGTGCTAGTTCTGCATGGTTCGCAGGAGAGCTTCTGTAAAGTTTGGAAGGTAGGAGACGAGATACTGGCAGAAGTAAAGCTGTGAGGGCCGGGCGTGAGTCGTGCTTCGGTAGCTCAGTTGGTAGAGCACTTGCCCGCGAAAGGCAAAGGTCCCGAGTTCGAGTCTCGGTCGGGCACACAGTTTTAATCTGCCAGGAAGTTTCATATCAGCGCACACTCCGCTGCAGAGTGAAAATCTCATTCTGGAAACATCCCCCAGGCTGTGGCTAAGCCATGTCTCCGCAATATCCTTTCTTTCAGGAGTGCTAGTTCTGCATGGTTCGCAGGAGAGCTTCTGTAAAGTCTGGAAGGTAGGAGACGAGATACTGGCAGAAGTAAAGCTGTGAGGGCCGGGCGTGAGTCGTGCTTCGGTAGCTCAGTTGGTAGAGCACTTGCCCGCGAAAGGCAAAGGTCCCGAGTTCGAGTCTCGGTCGGGCACACAGTTTTAATCTGCCAGGAAGTTTTATATCAGCGCACACTCCGCTGCAGAGTGAAAATCTCATTCTGGAAACATCCCCCAGGCTGTGGCTAAGCCATGTCTCCGCAATATCCTTTCTTTCAGGAGTGCTAGTTCTGCATGGTTCGCAGGAGAGCTTCTGTAAAGTTTGGAAGGTAGGAGACGAGATACTGGCAGAAGTAAAGCTGTGAGGGCCGGGCGTGAGTCGTGCTTCGGTAGCTCAGTTGGTAGAGCACTTGCCCGCGAAAGGCAAAGGTCCCGAGTTCGAGTCTCGGTCGGGCACACAGTTTTAATCTGCCAGGAAGTTTCATATCAGCGCACACTCCGCTGCAGAGTGAAAATCTCATTCTGGAAACATCCCCCAGGCTGTGGCTAAGCCATGTCTCCGCAATATCCTTTCTTTCAGGAGTGCTAGTTCTGCATGGTTCGCAGGAGAGCTTCTGTAAAGTCTGGAAGGTAGGAGACGAGATACTGGCAGAAGTAAAGCTGTGAGGGCCGGGCGTGAGTCGTGCTTCGGTAGCTCAGTTGGTAGAGCACTTGCCCGCGAAAGGCAAAGGTCCCGAGTTCGAGTCTCGGTCGGGCACACAGTTTTAATCTGCCAGGAAGTTTCATATCAGCGCACACTCCGCTGCAGAGTGAAAATCTCATTCTGGAAACATCCCCCAGGCTGTGGCTAAGCCATGTCTCCGCAATATCCTTTCTTTCAGGAGTGCTAGTTCTGCATGGTTCGCAGGAGAGCTTCTGTAAAGTCTGGAAGGTAGGAGACGAGATACTGGCAGAAGTAAAGCTGTGAGGGCCGGGCGTGAGTCGTGCTTCGGTAGCTCAGTTGGTAGAGCACTTGCCCGCGAAAGGCAAAGGTCCCGAGTTCGAGTCTCGGTCGGGCACACAGTTTTAATCTGCCAGGAAGTTTCATATCAGCGCACACTCCGCTGCAGAGTGAAAATCTCATTCTGGAAACATCCCCCAGGCTGTGGCTAAGCCATGTCTCCGCAATATCCTTTCTTTCAGGAGTGCTAGTTCTGCATGGTTCGCAGGAGAGCTTCTGTAAAGTCTGGAAGGTAGGAGACGAGATACTGGCAGAAGTAAAGCTGTGAGGGCCGGGCGTGAGTCGTGCTTCGGTAGCTCAGTTGGTAGAGCACTTGCCCGCGAAAGGCAAAGGTCCCGAGTTCGAGTCTCGGTCGGGCACACAGTTTTAATCTGCCAGGAAGTTTCATATCAGCGCACACTCCGCTGCAGAGTGAAAATCTCATTCTGGAAACATCCCCCAGGCTGTGGCTAAGCCATGTCTCCGCAATATCCTTTCTTTCAGGAGTGCTAGTTCTGCATGGTTCGCAGGAGAGCTTCTGTAAAGTCTGGAAGGTAGGAGACGAGATACTGGCAGAAGTAAAGCTGTGAGGGCCGGGCGTGAGTCGTGCTTCGGTAGCTCAGTTGGTAGAGCACTTGCCCGCGAAAGGCAAAGGTCCCGAGTTCGAGTCTCGGTCGGGCACACAGTTTTAATCTGCCAGGAAGTTTCATATCAGCGCACACTCCGCTGCAGAGTGAAAATCTCATTCTGGAAACATCCCCCAGGCTGTGGCTAAGCCATGTCTCCGCAATATCCTTTCTTTCAGGAGTGCTAGTTCTGCATGGTTCGCAGGAGAGCTTCTGTAAAGTCTGGAAGGTAGGAGACGAGATACTGGCAGAAGTAAAGCTGTGAGGGCCGGGCGTGAGTCGTGCTTCGGTAGCTCAGTTGGTAGAGCACTTGCCCGCGAAAGGCAAAGGTCCCGAGTTCGAGTCTCGGTCGGGCACACAGTTTTAATCTGCCAGGAAGTTTCATATCAGCGCACACTCCGCTGCAGAGTGAAAATCTCATTCTGGAAACATCCCCCAGGCTGTGGCTAAGCCATGTCTCCGCAATATCCTTTCTTTCAGGAGTGCTAGTTCTGCATGGTTCGCAGGAGAGCTTCTGTAAAGTCTGGAAGGTAGGAGACGAGATACTGGCAGAAGTAAAGCTGTGAGGGCCGGGCGTGAGTCGTGCTTCGGTAGCTCAGTTGGTAGAGCACTTGCCCGCGAAAGGCAAAGGTCCCGAGTTCGAGTCTCGGTCGGGCACACAGTTTTAATCTGCCAGGAAGTTTCATATCAGCGCACACTCCGCTGCAGAGTGAAAATCTCATTCTGGAAACATCCCCCAGGCTGTGGCTAAGCCATGTCTCCGCAATATCCTTTCTTTCAGGAGTGCTAGTTCTGCATGGTTCGCAGGAGAGCTTCTGTAAAGTTTGGAAGGTAGGAGACGAGATACTGGCAGAAGTAAAGCTGTGAGGGCCGGGCGTGAGTCGTGCTTCGGTAGCTCAGTTGGTAGAGCACTTGCCCGCGAAAGGCAAAGGTCCCGAGTTCGAGTCTCGGTCGGGCACACAGTTTTAATCTGCCAGGAAGTTTCATATCAGCGCACACTCCGCTGCAGAGTGAAAATCTCATTCTGGAAACATCCCCCAGGCTGTGGCTAAGCCATGTCTCCGCAATATCCTTTCTTTCAGGAGTGCTAGTTCTGCATGGTTCGCAGGAGAGCTTCTGTAAAGTCTGGAAGGTAGGAGACGAGATACTGGCAGAAGTAAAGCTGTGAGGGCCGGGCGTGAGTCGTGCTTCGGTAGCTCAGTTGGTAGAGCACTTGCCCGCGAAAGGCAAAGGTCCCGAGTTCGAGTCTCGGTCGGGCACACAGTTTTAATCTGCCAGGAAGTTTTATATCAGCGCACACTCCGCTGCAGAGTGAAAATCTCATTCTGGAAACATCCCCCAGGCTGTGGCTAAGCCATGTCTCCGCAATATCCTTTCTTTCAGGAGTGCTAGTTCTGCATGGTTCGCAGGAGAGCTTCTGTAAAGTTTGGAAGGTAGGAGACGAGATACTGGCAGAAGTAAAGCTGTGAGGGCCGGGCGTGAGTCGTGTTTCGGTAGCTCAGTTGGTAGAGCACTTGCCCGCGAAAGGCAAAGGTCCCGAGTTCGAGTCTCGGTCGGCGCACACAGTTTTAATCTGCCAGGAAGTTTAACTAAGATTTTTTGTTCAGCTACAAATTCCCTTACGTGCTTCTTTTGGTCCACGCGCACCTTGCTCTTCTCACCAGCGACCCGAATATTGCGCAAAGCCTCCTCCACTTTGGCTACGTTGTTGGCGCGTCCTTTGTGGAAAATCGATGTCCTCGAATTTTATATGGAGAGTCCCTGTACTTTAGAAACATCACAGGTGCCATTAGTGTAGTAACGCATGGGAGCTCGTTTATCACGAAATGAAAATCTTTAAGAAATACATCCCAGCTAACATGACTCTTTCCACACTATAGTCTACGTAAATTATCCAAATCTTTCATCGTTCTCGCCACGGGGTTCGAACTCGGATGAAATCTACTAATAAACATGGGCTTTATTTTATACCTTAGAGTTCATTTCCATACCTTTTCTAACTAACGCATCTCGTACCTTTGTTTTTTGTACTGAATCCTTACATTTAGTGAACAACCTATCTGAAATAGCTGAGAGTTCACTTCCACTATCTTTTACAGCAGTACCCATAATTCCTCTAATTTGTACTTTAACACCAGATAGATTTCCGGTTTGGGTAACGTTTCCTTTTCTTCAAGTAATATCTCCCTCGTGTCCTCGTGATCTATAATATTTATGTTGTTACTTCCGAGGCGGTTTATGGGCGCACTTTCACTAGAGCCCGTCGTCTGGCCTAGTCACTATTCACTTTCTATGTCATTTTGGCCTACTCTCCCAGGCTTAGGTGGTACAATTTCGATTGATTGTTCCCGATTCCTGTTGTTATTCATTCCACCCCTTCCTTGGTCAGATCGTTGACGAATTTCTCTATTGTCGCCCATGATGCGCCATTATTTTGTGGCTCTCATCTGCGTTCATTTTGTTGCCTGTTTTCCACAGCTCTTTCACCGTACATTGTTCCCACTACGATATCTGTGGTCCATTTTTTGGTGAGGCGGCTGATTTACATTGTTTTGCCAATTATGGGCTCTATTATTCCCTCCGTTGTTCTCCCTTATTTGACTTTGCACGTCTCTCTGCCTACGTTTTTCTCGTGCCTGCTTCTCGTTGAAAGCGAACTCCAACTTCCTTAGGACACTCTTGAATCCTTCTACATCACTTCCTCGTCGGCCAACGATAGTTTTCTGGTAGGACATTGGCAGCTTCATGTAACAAAACCTTATGATCTCAGCCAGTGCGCATGGATCGTCAAAATACTGTTTTTTTTTTTTTGGTCAACTTTTCGAAATACTTCATCAGACTATGGAACCCTGAACTCTCTAAGTCTCTGCTCATCATTATTTCCCGTTTGATCCTGTCCTGTGTCTCCTTGGAACCAGTATTTGTCTAAATACATCACGAAACTCTTCGTATGACGTGCACGTTTTTGTAATGTTCCTCATGCATTCGGCCGATGTTATCTCGTCTTTGTAATGCTGGAATTTTCGTAGAGAGATAAAATGCTTAAAAGCGAAAAGTTATTAAAATTTCTTCCCGCTCGGCCTACCATATTCTCACTTGGGGCTAACATTTCCTGTCTACCGTTACCTTGGGCATCTTCTCTTCTTCTCCCTGTCACGTTTTCATCACTGGAAAAACGTCCCATAGTGCGCGTTATCGGGTAACAATTACGCATATGAAATGTCTCATTGCCGTTCTCCGTCTTCGCGATTTGCGACCCAGCCGTGCCCTGTGTAGACGCGGGGGCCATATCTCTAGCGATATTTCGCTGCTCTGCGGATACGCTTTCAGTCTGTAGTTGACAAGCAACTCTTACATTCGAGCACATTCTAGTATCAATATGGCTTGGACATGATCGTGCTGATTTTGAACTGGCTTTTTCGATTTCTGATATTTCCAAATCGCCTACTATTTCTTTTCTGAGATGTTATTTTTGACTAAGTTGTGACTTGCCTTCCTGAGATAACTGCTTAATTGCGCTTTCTACGATTTGTTTAAATTGTGAGAGCTCCACGGTCAATGCCTTATTTGGCGCAATTTCTGTCTTTTGCAGCTGCGGTTATGCGCCTCTATCTATCTTTGTCGCACTTTTTGTCTTCTCCAGTGTTTCAAGAGCAATCCGCTTTGCCCTCCTCGCTAGTAATCGCACCTCGTTCGCGGTTCTTCTGACCTCCGCAAGCTCCCGTTCTAGTTTTGTCTGGAGCGCTACTATCACATTTTTCACTTCCCTCGTTTCATGTTTTAGCGACTGGATCTCGACACTAGCGTTTTGATTTTACTTCTCATTTCAGAGAGTACTGTATCATTCCCCCTTTTTATTTTCCCAGTTCAGAGCTGATCTTCAGAATTTTATTTCCCATTTCACTTCCCATTGCTTTTAGGTGTACAAGGATGTCCAACACACCTGTGTTATCTAAATCTTCTCTCCATTTGTGACTTTCTCTTTGTCTACTCTCGGGTGACCCTCTTCCCTTTTCCCTTTCCATTTCTTGATAATCAAGAACGTCATCGCCGCGCGCCCCTGATAACCTGCCTCGTGACGATCTCACTGACGATGATCTATTTGTTCCGAGTTCTCTGGCGCTCCCTGCCCTATAGTCCCGTATCTTCACGACTGCCTCATCTTCACTATCAGATTGCCCATCACGGGCTTGACTATGTCTGCCATCCTCAAATAGTTTCCTTGGATCGGTATTCTCCTGACATGTGCCTTGTGCTGCTAACAAAGCTAACTCTTTCTACATCTACATCTACATTTATACTCCGAAAGCTACCCAACGGTGTGTGGCGGAGGGCACTTTACGTGCCACTGTCATTACCTCCCTTTCCTGTTCCAGTCGCGTATGGTTCGCGGGAAGAACGACTGTCTGAAAGCCTCCGTGCGCGCTCTAATCTCCCTAATTTTACATTCGTGATCTCCTCGGGAGGTATAAGTAGGGGGAAGCAATATATTCGATACCTCATCCAGAAACGCACCCTCTCGAAACCTGGCGAGCAAGCTACACCGCGATGCAGAGCGCCTCTCTTGCAGAGTCTGCCACTTGAGTTTGTTAAACATCTCCGTAACGCTATCACGGTTACCAAATAACCCTGTGACGAAACGCGCCGCTCTTCTTTGGATCTTCTCTATCTCCTCCGTCAACCCGATCTGGTACGGATCCCACACTGATGAGCAATACTCAAGTATAGGTGGAACGAGTGTTTTGTAAGCCACCTCCTTTGTTGATGGACTACATTTTCTAAGGACTCTCCCAATGAATCTCAACCTGGTACCCGCCTTAGGCAACAATTAATTTTATATGATCGTTCCACTTCAAATCGTTCCGCACGCATACTCCCAGATATTTTACAGAAGTAACAGCTACCAGTGTTTGTTCCGCTATCATATAATCATACAATAAAGGATCCTTCTTTCTATGTATTCGCAATACATTACATTTGTCTATGTGAAGGGTCAGTTGCCACTCCCTGCACCAAGTGCCTATCCGCTGCAGATCTTCCTGCATTTCGCTACAATTTTCTAACGCTGCAACTTCTCTGTATACTACAGCATCATCCGCGAAAAGTCGCATGGGACTTCCGACAGTATCTACTAGGTCATTTGTATATATGGTGAAAAGCAATGGTCCCATAACACTCCCCTGTGGCACGCCAGAGGTTACTTTAACGTCTGTAGACGTCTCTCCATTGATAACAACATGCTGTGTTCTGTTTGCTAAAAACTCTTCAATCCAGCCACACAGCTGGTCTGATATTCCGTAGGCTCTTACTTTGTTTATCAGGCGACAGTGCAGAACTGTATCGAACGCCTTCCGGAAGTCAAGAAAAATAGCATCTACCTGGGAGCCGGTATCTAATATTTTCTGGGTCTCGTGAACAAATAAAGCGAGTTGGGTCTCACACGATCGCTGTTTACGGAATCCATGTTGATTCGTACAGAGTAGATTCTGGGTTTCCAAAAACATGATACTCGAGCAAAAAACATGTTCTAAAATTCTACAACAGATCGACGTCAGAGATATAGGTCTATAGTTTTGCGCATCTGCTCGACGACCCTTCTTGAAGACTGGGACTACCTGTGCTCTTTTCCAATCATTTGGAACCTTCCGTTCCTCATCTCATAGGCTCTCTTGACTACCCCGTGTATTTGCCATTTCTATATTGTTATAACTAGTGATCAGTTGTGCTACTAAGCGCTCTTTCGCCCTAGTTATCATGGACTGATCCCTGATAACAGTTCTCTCTTTATAGTACACACAATTTACATTACCCACATTAATTGTGTAAAGGGCATGTAACATAAAATACCTACAACAAAGAAGCTAAACAAATGGCAACGTCGTGATCGAGCAGTGTCATTACAATAGAATCAAAATACATAAAAAGGACATAACATAAACATCAACAAATTGCAGTAGCGGGCTGAAGCGCAACGCCTATGAAAAGAAATACAATAAAATACACAAATATTATTTTTAATGTTATCGCATGACTTCACCACTGCAAACTGTACATGGAGGCTGGCTATCACTATCAATAACACCTAAACATCAAAAATGCTTCTGGGGTTTCAAACCTCTTTATGACTACTATCAGAAGACTCTACGTAGATCCTGGTAGGATAAGCGGTATCCAAGATGGTGCTTCATGCAAGTATAAAAATTATGTGCGCAGTGGAAAATACTGGACGCTAAAATGAAGATTTTGCCCTGTCTATCCCCTGAAGCAGATCTTAGGATCTCTTAATGGTGATATTATTTCTTCCTTCTTACTCTTTAACATAGAAATTACAAAATATAAATAAAAGGTTAAGGGAGCTAGTACCTACAAAATGATAAATGTTGTTTCTGCTTATAGTCTACATTGTACATTAAAACCCCTTGATACATCGCAAATGTTTATATATCAATGTCAAATGGACATAAACAGATACAAATGAATTGCCTAACTAATATTACTCATCAACTGCCAAAATCTGCCCCTTTTATGACTACACTATCTAATATAAATAACGAGAGATGGCTGTCATCATCTAGGCACCAAATACTATGAGACCCTACTTTCAAAGAAGTTTTACAGTGGTGTTGTGTGCTGTCCTTAGGTTAGTTAGGTTTACGTAGTTCTAAGTTCTAGGGGACTGAGACCATAGATGTTAAGTCCCATAGTGCTCAGAGCCATTTGAACCTTTTTTTTTTTTTTTCAGTGGTTTGCTACCTCAGTGGAAATGAAGTTACGCCATCACAGCTATTTAGCTTTATAGCCCATATAAGCTGAAGCGATTAGCAATATCACCATATGTACTGCGTCCGGCGCGTCGGGTTTGATGGTTTTCGTACACGTCTGCAACGACAGAAGAACTCCAGCCACAAAATATTTAAAAAAACCTCATTCAGACACTATGATGGCAGGAGGCGGTCCTCTGACTTGTATAATGTAATACTGTCTTCTCCTCTCTGTGTTCTACAGACGAGAAATATGAACGCCCAGCCCCAAGGACGGAATTCGGACAACGCCTCAGAAGAAATGCTCTCAATCACCGAACGCTACGTGCTTAACGACGGCTCCCTACATGGAGGCGAAGTCCAGAATCGTATAAGTTCAGAACGGTACAGTGTCTAACCTTTCACTAACTATAAAATCTCCTGAGAGTAAGACAAGTCCGTCTGTACCAACAAAAGTTGATTCTGAGCGACCGCTAACTACAGGCGCTCAAAACGGAAGCCCTCTTTCTCTCCACTGCTGGCTTCCCAGCAATGCTCAGCTCCCCTCCCTTGTAACTGCAGAAGGCAAATCATATTCTCGAAACCACGGACTATTCTCCCTCTCTACATATTTCTCTGAACGCCGACCATCCATATTTTAGTCTTTTGTCGTCAGGCAGGGAAAGTTTGCGAGGAAATACCTATTCATGTTAATTAGGGATTCATAGAATGGTACGCTTCTCACAGTAAAAATCCTCGGAAATAACGCAGCCTGCGTGATTTCCGAGGTAATGCTTCCTCGTTCCTCTCTGTCACGTCCAAGATTTTCGGCATCGGTACAATCCGGCCGGCCGCTGCTCTATTGTGCTTCAGTGCTCAGTTGCCCTGACCGTCTGTCTTGGGCTATTCCCTGTGTTAAGCCTGACCAACATACTTGTGTGGGCATTTCCACCCAGGGCCTGAGTTGCGCCTGCTGAGGTTGCGGCAGCGTTCATAGCAGGATATTAAAAACACACCATCAGGCAGTAATTGTAATTAATTTATTACCTCTTATGTCAATTAATAGTTAAAGGTATGACATTTACTAATGTGTAAGTCATTGCCCATTGCGTGGAGTACTTTTTGAATACGACTACTGTCAAATTGTAGCGTCGCATATAACTCATTCAATTACGCGGGAAAGATTTTTCTCTCATTGGTTGACCAAAATGCGTCTGCACGTCTGCAGAGTTTTGCAGTAAGGTTTATTCCGTTAGGTCAAGCTGTATTTGGAGGCTGGCAATGAATCCTCTAGCCCCGGCCGTTGTGTGGTCGGCTGCTAGCGTCATAATGCCATCTGTCGCGGTGTGCGAACCGTGAGAACTGCTCTGCGAGGAGCGTACTAAGATCACTTATTCATCTCACCTAAGAAACTAAATAACTATGATAAATATGATCTGTTTATTTTAAAATTTGGTATAAGAACTTTTGTAATTTAGAAGAATAATGCGTAAAATTTTCATGCGGATAACTTGAATAGTTTTGAAAATATAAAAAACCTATTAAAAATTACTAACCGACACTTAGTAAATTCAGATAGGAATCACGAAAGTTTAAGTTTCTTCGTCATTTGAAAATACTAACAGCACTTTCAGTGCGCACAAGTTATTTTTAAATAATTTTAATTCTAAACCTTTAATAATTTTGCTTTCGCAAGGAAAATAATAGTTTAAAAGTTGATATTTATATTTTGTGTCAGGCTGGGAGTAGATGAGAGTGAATGTGACTATGTATGTGGGGACATACGTCTAATTTCACATTTATAATGTATTACACCATCTGTAACTAGCAAGTGTTACGTAACCAGGATATCCTGAAAACGATGGATCCCCCTAACTGGTGGATGACATGTCTAGAAGCGTTTGCTTCTGTAATAAGGCAGCCAGAAAGATAGTAAGAGGATACATCTACATCTACATCTACATTTACATTTATACTCCGCAAGCCACCCAACGGTGTGTGGCGGAGGGCACTTTACGTGCCACTGTCATTACCTCCCTTTCCTGTTCCAGTCGCGTATGGTTCGCGGGAAGAACGACTGTCTGAAAGCCTCCGTGCGCGCTCTAATCTCTCTAATTTTACATTCGTGATCTCCTCGGGAGGTATAAGTAGGGGGAAGCAATACATTCGATACCTCATCCAGAAACGCACCCTCTCGAAACCTGGCGAGCAAGCTACACCGCGATGCAGAGCGCCTCTCTTGCAGACTCTGCCACTTGAGTGTATTAAACATCTCCGTAACGCTATCACGGTTACCAAATAACCCTGTGACGAAACGCGCCGCTCTTCTTTGGATCTTCTCTATCTCCTCCGTCAACCCGATCTGGTACGGATCCCACACTGATGAGCAATACTCAAGTATAGGTGGAACGAGTGTTTTGTAAGCCACCTCCTTTGTTGATGGACTACATTTTCTAAGCACTCTCCCAATGAATCTCAACCTGGTACCCGCCTTACCAACAATTAATTTTATATGATCATTCCACTTCAAATCGTTCCGCACGCATACTCCCAGATATTTTACAGAAGTAACTGCTACCAGTGTTTGTTCCGCTATCATATAATCATACAATAAAGGATCCTTCTTTCTATGTATTCGCAATACATTACATTTGTCTATGTTAAGGGACAGTTGCCACTCCCTGCACCAAGTGCCTATCCGCTGCAGATCTTCCTGCATTTCGCTACAATTTTCTAACGCTGCAACTTCTCTGTATACTACAGCATCATCCGCGAAAAGCCGCATGGAACTTCCGACACTATCTACTAGGTCATTTATATATATTGTGAAAAGCAATGGTCCCATAACACTCTCCTGTGGCACGCCAGAGGTTACTTTAACGTCTGTAGACGTCTCTCCATTGATAACAACATGCTGTGTTCTGTTTGCTAAAAACTCTTCAATCCAGCCACACAGCTGGTCTGATATTCCGTAGGCTCTTACTTTGTTTATCAGGCGACAGTGCAGAACTGTATCGAACGCCTTCCGGAAGTCAAGAAAAATAGCATCTACCTGGGAGCCGGTATCTAATATTTTCTGGGTCTCGTGAATAAATAAAGCGAGTTGGGTCTCACACGATCGCTGTTTACGGAATCCATGTTGATTCGTACAGAGTAGATTCTGGGTTTCCAAAAACGACATGATGATTAGTTCTAAAGTATATTTCAAGCATAGTTTTCTTTTGATTTTCGTTTCGTTTGGTTTCGTGAAACATTTTGTGAAATGTTGCAATATGAAATGACGTAGATGCATCTGTGAATACTGATTGGAGTAAAGCGGTCTGCGCACGAAATTGATCATGAAAGGTTAACCTCACTGGGTGATCATTTTGATCAACCAATGAGAGAAAAATCTTTCCCGCGTAATTGAATGAGTTATATGCCCTGTGAGCGACGGTTTCAGTCGTGGACTCGATGTCGGACGAGAAGGTCATGTTAACTGTGTCCGAAAAAATTATCTATAAGAAGAAGAAATGACGGTTAAATCGCGCTCGGTTTATATCGCCGTGCTAGCAGATGCAATTAGGGACATTTCGGTGAAGTTTTGAGAGGTTTTGGAATGTTGGTTGCAGATTAAACCGCGTGTGAAACTATCGGCCTTTGTGAATATTCTGAGTTGCGTGTTCCGTATGCATGTACTGAACATTTTGGCGATTATCTTCTTTCGAAGAATCCACTGAAAAGGACCGAATGTGAAATCGTTTTGTAACAGAGTGTTGCCTGTGTGAACCTCGTAATATTTCGGGTTGGACTTAGTGTGGTGTCACCGCCAGACACCACACTTGCTAGGTGGTAGCTTTAAATTGGCAGCGGTCCATTAGTACATGTCGGACCCGCGTGTCGCCACTTTCAGTAATCGCAGACCGAGCGCCACCACACGGCAGGTCTAGAGAGACTTACTAGCACTCGCCCCAGTTGTACGGACGACGTAGCTAGCGATGCACACTGACGAAGCCTCGCTCATTTGCAGAGCAGATAGTTAGCATAGCCTTCAGCTAAGTCAATGGCTACGAGCTAGTAAGGCGCCATTAGCATTACATTGCATGAATCTACAGAGTCTCACTTGTATCATCAAGAACGCTATATACAAATGATGGATTAAAGTTAAGTATTCCAGCAGCTACGTACTTTTCTTTATAGCATTCATTACGTATCCTGTTTCAGACCTTCACGCCATCCTTCGTGTGTTTATAGCGTGCATTGCGGTCCCCTCAAATCACACTGTGTCGGCACTTCTGCCGACACATCACTTAGCACATTTCTGGCTGTCTTAGGTGTGATATAAGCTGCACGAACTAGTAGTAGATGTACTACCAACGTAAATATGGGCTTGGTGAGATAATAAATGAAAAGTACCGTAATAAACCATCAGTATCTACAAACAAACATTTTCAATGAAGGGATGAAGCACCCAGGTTGCCCGTTATTAATAGAGATTTAGAGGATTATCTTGTTACTGGATTGCGCGGACTTTGTAATCGTAAGTATGGACGGTGGTTTTCTTCAGCGCTGATTTTCTCATCGTCTACATAGTACCTAAGAATGCAGAGCAACGGTTGATGAATGGACACTATACTGAGGTAGGTGGACATTAAATAAATCGCAAAACGAAACCCGCGCCGCCGCAAAATGATGCCCCCTCTGCACAACACATTCATCTACGCGGCGTTGGAAGCTTTCCATAACTCGGCGCAACGTATTCCTCGGGACATTGCCGGCGGCAGTTCTGATGTGAACCTTCAATTCGGGAATGGTGGCATAACGTGTTCAGAATACTTCTTGCTTCAGGTAGCCCCAAAGGAAAAAGTCTGCACATGAAAGGTCAGGTGAGCGAGGTGGCCAGAAAATGTCACCAAAACGGGAAATTACTCTACTGGGAAATGTCTGTCGCAAGAGATCCATGCAAATTCTGGCTATATGCGTGGTCCCTCAGTCTTGTTGAAACCATAATTGTTCCACATCAAATGTTTCAAATGGCTCTGAGCTCCATGGGACTTAACATCTGAGGTCATCAGTCCCCTAGAACTTAGAACTACTTAAACCTAACTAACCTGAGGACATCACACACATCCATGCCCGAGGCAGGATTCGAACCTGCGACCGTAGCGGTCGCGCGGTTCAAGACTGAAGCACCTAGAACCGCTCGGCCACACCGGCCGGCTGTTCCACATCCACATCGACCATACCTAATATGGGAAGAACGAAGTCTTGCATTATCTTTTGGTAGCGTCCACTGGTGACAGTTACAGCCACACCGCTGTCATCCTCAAAGAAATAAGGGCCAATAATCCCAAACGAAGCAACTCCACACCACACTGTGACACGAGAACTGTGCAAGGGCTTGATGTGCAGTTCATGCGGGTTTACATCACTCCAATAACGCATATTCTGTTTATTCAGTGAACCACGTAACTCCAAATGAGCTTTATCTGACATCAGGATGGTGTGCAAAATTTATTTTGGCAAAGAAGATCACGCATGGTTAAGCAGAATGTTTCACGTGAAACCCAATAGCGAGGCCTAATTTCCTGAACAATCAGCAGCTTATGTGGGTGAAAATGGAGGTCTTCGTGCAATATTCTCCGGAATGGGCAATCGGACATATGCACAGTTTACGCATGACGACAAGCAGATATTTTTGGGTTACGCAATAGTGCAGCATGAACATTTTCCACGGCTTCTGATGTCCGTACAGTTCTTTTAGTTCTTACCCGTTTGCCACTGCAAACAGAGCCTGTTGTTCGAAATGCACGTACCCACCCCATAATGGTTCGTCCATCTGGAACTTTCCCATGACGTCCCAATTTGAAATGTTGCCGAAATAGACGCTGGGTAGCAATAACAGAGTCGTCATTCTTGAAATAACTTTCAACAGCAAAGGCCGGTATTACACTATCAAATTTCTTTGTCCAATATCTTTGTCCAATATCTTTGTCAAAGATATTTGATAGTGTAATAGGGACTTTGTCAAATGTCGTCCAATATTTGATCAAATCTAGGGCCTCGCTGTATATTTGATCAAAGAAACCGCTTGTCTTCTGTTCACTGCAATGTGACATGTTACCACATGGAGCGCTAGCATCGCTGCAGCGTTCTGTCGTCTGTAGTGTTTTTATAACCATTGCCGGTAAATACAATTGGTGTGTGCAGACAACTACAAAATTAATAGAGATGTCTGAAGCTGATGAGGCGCTTTACAACGTGAGGCACCCTGAATACAAAATAGATTAAGAAGATTGGAGACCTGACCTGACCTAACCTAACCTAACCTAACATAACATAACATAACCCTCTCCTGTGTCAAGGAATCGGAGTGTTACATTGAGCCTGTCTTCTGAAGATCTAGCAGTTCTTAAGTGAATATTGTGCTTTGTGATATGAGGATACACTTCATTGAGCACATACATAAATATATGCTCATCCATTCTTAAGTAATTGATGTACGACTTGACGTCTTCCACTGTAAGCTCACGTAACAAGTTTTGTTGAATGCTTTTATCGTGTCGTCGTAACACCCACGGCTTCACCCAGATTAGATTCGTTTTTCGTTCCATAGATCCGTGCTGAGGAGATCCTCGTGGATGTGGAACATGTCGATTTTTTTAAAGCTGAAATAACAATACTAATAGTATGAATAAATACAATACATCATTTGTTTCTATTAAAAATTTCGCCAATGGAGTAGAAGGAGTTGGCCAGTAGTAAGTCTTTCAGGCTCCTTTTAAACTGATCTTTATTTCTAACTAAATTTTTTATGTTTCCTGGCAAATTATTGAAGATGAGTGTTCCTGAGTAGTGGACCCCTTTTTGAACTAAAAGAAGTGCTTTTAAGTCCTTGTCCAGATCATTTTTGTTCCTGGTATTGTATGTATGAACTGAGCTGTTTGTTGGAAAAAGAGATATATTATTTAGGACAAATTTCATTAAGAAGTAAATATACTGAGAGGCAGTAGTTAGTATACCCAGTTCTTTGAAGAGGTTTCTGCAGGACGTCCGTGAATTTACTCCACGAATAATACGTATTATACGCTTTTGGACTCTGAAAACTTTTGTTTGACTTCAAGATTTATCCCAAAATATTATCCCATATGACATTATGGAATGAAAGTAGGCAAAGTATGCAAGCTTTTTCATTTTTATGTCACCTATGTCTGCCAACACTCGAATTGCAAATACAGATTTGTTAAGGCCTTTCTGCAGTTCTGTGGTGTGCTCCTCCCAACTGAATTTATTATCAAGTTGTAATCCCAGGACTTTTAAGACTGTCAACCTCGTATGTATGATTCCATTTTTCCCCCACTTCTTTTCCGCATGTGCACACAATGCAGTTGGGGTACGTACAACTGCTGCGGTTAATAACAAGTTGTTGTCAGCCATCTTGAACTTTGACGAAAAATTTGATGACAGTGTAATACCCCCTCTAGCGCTACGTCAAAGATCTTTGTCAAATATATTGGACGGAATATTGGATCACATCTTTGATCAAATCTTTGACAAAGAAATTTGATAGTGTAATACCGGCCAAAGCCACGATGCAGTGCACTGCACCGCTCCGTATCACACACATGGCAGCTCATTAGTACACGAATGCGGCACGAGATGGCTCGCATTCCTGCAGTACGTCATTGTACTACACAAGTCAAATTACGCTATGAACTCTGCAGCACCCTGTATAAGCAATTATTTATTATTTAATTTTGATAATAAAGACAATCCATCTTGTTTCGTGCAATAAGCGTTAACAACTATTTACAAGGTGTTATGACAATGTCGATCTTCTCTAAATATTCATATATACGATGTACAACCTATCAAATGGTACCTAATTCCGATTGTAAATCACGGCAACGTTTGTAGATGAGTCCTTGTAAGGTGCAATATTATAGCCACCCCACAACATTTCATTTCATCGTTTTCTACTTACGATTTCATTTCACGCTCCTATTTCATGTGATGCCATAAACTAGTAGCTATAGAAGGACGAGCTGAAATATCTCAATTATCTATGTGACAATACCTAACATTAGCAGCTCACCTATCCAGGATTCACTCGCTGTTACGTACTTCACTCTGTGAGAAATCCTTACTCTCGTTTTTGACGGTGGTTACTGTGGAAAGGTAGGAGGTAGTTTGGCCTCAATTTGTTGGGTGGACGAAAGCCCCTGATTTTGTGGCGACTTTACACATCAGTGAGTGATCACGCAATCTTAGCCAACGTCGTTCAGCTGTAAACTAGTCATTGTTGCCTTGTGTGCGAAGAATCATCGCTGCGAGAAACCGTTGATCTCGTAGTCTTACGGTTGCAGCATTTCGTTTACGGCCCATGCGCATACTGAACAAATGTGGCATACAGTCACGAAGATGACCATTATTATAATAATCAGCAGCTTTGCATTCAGCCTGACTGGGTCACTATGGTAAAAGTCATACAGGAGGCAAGGGTAAACTTTGTTGTTCATATGATGCGCTTCGGAATTCATCCGTAATCAGACATCCAGGATCGATTAGTGCACGTAGCTATGGCGTTTCAAGTTGTGTGTCAAACAAACGCTCGCAGACTAGTTTCACATAAAACTTGAAACGCCATACCTACATGCAGTAATCGCTCCTGTATGTCTGATAAAGGATAAATTCCGAACCTCGTCATATGAGCAATGAAGTCAATTCTTTCCTGATGTTGACTTTTACCTTTGAGACGCCGTCAACCCTAATATAGAACTACTATTATTTTAATTTAAAGTTTGATGCCGGATAAGAAATACAAAAGAAATATTTCTCGTTGTGTTATATAGTTACAAATTAACAATTTTCGGATTTTCAACCTTGGTTGTCCTGCGAAAAAGGATGGTCCATTGATCGTGATGGGCCAAATATCTCACGAAATAAGCGTCAAACGAGAAAACTACAAAGAACGAAACTTGTCTAGCTTGAAGGGGGAAACCAGGTGGCGCTATTGTTGTCCCGCTAGATGGCGCTGTCTTAGCTCAAACGGATATCAACTGCATTTTTTTAAAAATAGGAACCCCCATTTTTTATTACATGTTCGTATAGTACGCAAAGAAATATGAATGTTTTGGATGGACCACTTTTTTCGCTTTGTGATGGATGGCGCTGTAATAGTCACAAACATATGGCTCACAATTTTAGACGAACAGTTGGTAACAGGTAGGTTTTTTAAATTAAAATACAGAAAGCAGGTACGCTTGAACATTTTATTTCGGTTGTTCCAATGTGATACATGTACCTTTGTGAACTTACCATCTCTGAGATCACATGCTGTTACAGTGTGATTACCTGTAAGTACCACATTAACTCAATAAATGCTCAAAATGATGTCCGTCAACCTCAATGCATTTGGCAATACGTGTAACGACACTACTCTCAACAGCGAGTAGTTCGCCTTCCGTAATGTTCGCACATGCATTGACAATGGGCTGACGCATGTTGTCAGGCGTTGTCGGTGGATCACGATAGCAAATATCCTTCAACTTTCGGCACAGCAAGAAATCCGGGAACGTCAGATCCGGTGAACGTGAGGGCCATGGTATGGTGCTTCGACGACAAATCCATCTGTCATGAAATATGATATTCAATACCGCTTCAACCGCACGCGAGCTATGTGACGGACATCCATCATGTTGCAAGTACATCGCCATTCTGTCATGCAGTGAAACATCTTGCATGGTAGAACTTCACGTAGGAAATCAGCTTACATAGCACCATGGTCGCTGATGTTCCACTTGTCGCAGACATCGTGGATTTTCCGTTGCCCAATAGTGCATATTATGTCGGTTCACGTTACCGCTGTTGGGGAATGACCCTTCGTCGCTAAATAGAACGCGTGCAAAAAATCTGTCATCGTCCCGTAGTTTCTCTTGTGCCCAGTGGCAGAACTGCACACGACGTTCAAAGTGGTCGCCATGCAATTTCTGGTGCATAGAAATATGGTAGGTGTGCAATCGATGTTGATGTAGCGTTCTCAAAACCGACGTTTTTGAGATTCCCGATTCTCGTCCAGTTTGTCTGCTACTGATGTGGGGATTAGCCGCGGCAGCAGCTAAAACACCTACTTGGGCATCATCATTTGTTGCAGGTCGTGGTTGACGTTTCACATGTGGCTGAACAGTTCCTGTTTCCTTAAATATCGTAACTATCCGGCGAACGGTCCGGACACTTGGATGATGTCGTGCAGGATACCGAGCAGCATACATAGCACACGCCAAATGCATTGAGGTTTACGGACATCATTCTGAGCATTTATTGCATTAATGCGGTATTTAGAGGTAATCACGCTGTTAACAGGGTGCGTTCTCAGAAATGATAAGTTCAAAAAATTGATTCAAATGGCTCTGAGCACTATGGAACTTAACATCTATGGTCATCAGTCCCCTAGAACTTAGAACTACTTAAACCTAAATAACCTAAGGACAGCACACAACACCCAGTCATCACGAAAATGATAAGTTCATAAAGGTACATGTATCACATTGGAACAACCAAAATAAAATGTTCAAACGAACCTACGTTCTGTATTTTAATTTAAAAAACGTACCTGTTACTAGCTGTTCGTCTAAAATTGTGAGCCATATGGTTGTGACTATTTCAGCGCCATCTATGACAAAGCGAAAAAAATGGTCCAACTAAAACATCCATATTTATTTACGTACTACACGAATATATCATAAAAATGGGGGTTCCTATTAAAAGAAAACGCAGTTGATATCCGTCTGTCCTATGGCAGCGCCATCTAGCGGGCTAGCCGTAGCGCCATCTTGTTTCCCTCTTCAAGCTAGACGAGTTTCGCTGTTTGTAGGTTTTTAGTTTGACGGTTATTTCGTGAGAAATTTGGCCAGTCACTATCAATGGACCACCCTGTATATAAATTCAGGATATATAACTCACTTAATCCATAAATATTGAGTCTTTAGCAACAGTTCAACTGAACAGTGAGTTATGGGCTCTTTGGTGAAGGTATAGTTGGTGTGGGTTGACATTGTTTATGATGATGCACTTAATGGTAGCTAGATGCATGAAGAGCAGCCGATCACTTGTTTTATTGGCGGGCCACAGACGTGACAGGTGAGTCTTAATGGTGCCACTTCTGGGAATATGGTAAGTCGCAGAAGGCACGACAGAAGAGTCATAGTACACCACAGGGGTCACTGGCCATAGAAAGCGGAGATCCCGGAGCGGGGCAGCAGCGTATTGTCGCTGCGGTCAGAGGCGGAACTTTTTACGACTGCTCTCGCTGAGTTACGACACACTGAGGGAGTGGAAATAAGTTCCCGGCTGGAACGGAGCGCATTCTACCGTTTCGGCAAGGGTCCTCATGTTGTTTTCTGGAAAGATTCCTGCAAGATCGGTGTCAGCTACGCCGGCGAAAACATTTCACCGGAAGGGGCGAAATGGGACGACATTGCAGGAGGCCGGACACTGGATGGCCAAGAAAGATGAGGCGCTGTTTTATCAGGGCACGTCGATTTGTGGGGTCCTGCCCACTCGTCTCTTATAGAATGCCTAAAGGATGGTTCTTTCTCGGATAGCTATACAAAAATAGGTGGAAAGAATACATTGAAAGCCTCTATGAGGGTGAAGATTTGTCTGATGTGATAGAAGAAGAACAGGAGTCGATTTAGAAGAGATAGGGGATCCAGTATTAGAATCGGAATTTAAAAGAGCTTTGGAGGACTTACGGTCAAATAAGGCAGAAGGGATAGATAACATTACATCAGAATTTCTAAAATCATTGGGGGAAGTGGAAACAAAACAACTATTCACATTGGTCTGTAGAATATATGAGTCTGGCGACATACCATCTGACTTTCGGAAAAGCATCATCCACACAATTCCGAAGACAGCAAGAGCTGACAAGTGCGAGAATTATCGCACAATCAGCTTAACAGCTCATGCATCGAAGCTGCTTACAAGAATAATATACAGAAGAATGGAAAAGAAAATTGAGAATGCGCTAGGTGACGATCAGTTTGGCTTTAGGAAAAGTAAAGGGACGAGAGAGGCAATTCTGACGTTACGGCTAATAATGGAAGCAAGGCTAAAGAAAAATCAAGACACGTTCATAGGATTTGTCGACCTGGAAAAAGCGTTCGACAATATAAAATGGTGCAAGCTGTTCGAGATTCTGAAAAAAGTAGGGGTAAGCTATAGGGAGAGACGGGTCATATACAATATGTACTACAACGAAGAGGGAATAATAAGAGTGGACGATCAAGAACGAAGTGCTCGTATTAAGAAGGGTGTAAGACAAGGCTGTAGCCTTTCGCCCCTACTCTTCAATCTGTACATCGAGGAAGCAATGATGGAAATAAAAGAAAGGTTCAGGAGTGGAATTAAAATACAAGGTGAAAGGATATCAATGATACGATTCGCTGATGACATTGCTATCGTGAGTGAAAGTGAAGAAGAATTAAATGATCTGCTGAACGGAATGAACAGTTTAATGAGTACACAGTATAGTTTGAGAGTAAATCGGAGAAAGACGAAGGTAATGAGAAGTAGCAGAAATGAGAACAGCGAGAAACTTAACATCAGGATTGATGGTCAGGAAGTCAATGAAGTTAAGGAATTCTGCTACCTAGGCAGTAAAATAACCAATGACGGACAGAGCAAGGAGGACATCAAAAGCAGACTCGCTATGGCAAAAAATGCATTTGTGGCCAAGAGAAGTCTATTAATATCAAATGCCGGCCTTAATTTGAGGAAGAAATTTCTGAGGATGTACGTGTGGAGCACAGCATTGTATGGTAGGGAAACATGGACTGTGCGAAAACGGGAAAGAAGAGAATCGAAGCATTTGAGATGTGGTGTTATAGACGAATGTTGAAAATTAGGTGGACTGATAAGGTAAGGAATGAGGAGGTTCTACGCAGAATCGGAGAGGAAAGGAATATGTGGAAAATACGGATATGGAGAAGGGACAGGATGATAGGACATCTGCTAAGACATGAGGGAATGACTTCCATTGTACTAGAGGGAGCTGTAGAGGGCAAAAACTGTAGAGGAAGACAGAGATTGGAATACGTCAAGCAAATCGTAGGTTGCAAGTGCTACTCTGAGATGAAGAGGTTAGGACAGGAAAGGAATTCGTGACGGGCCGCATCAAACCAGTCAGTTGACTGATGAAAAAAAAAAAAATACAAAAATTTAAGCAAATTACATTACTGGTTTTTATTACAATAAAGTAGAGTGACAATACTTAACTTCGGTTTACAATGTCGCGTTGCAAGCCATTGGCGACATGCAAATAATCAATGCCGCTCGCTGTATAGAATGTCCATGGAAGTAATGGATATGGATCACAAGTAGCAGTTCTTCTGGTGCTCTCTTCTAATCCGGGTCTGCCAGTGTGCGTCTTCTACTGTCCGGCCGAGGCTGGCCGGAGCGGTGGTTATATAGAGTCTGCTCCTCTCGTGCTGCGGTCCTAGTCAGCGAACTATTGACTCACGTCGTCTTACAGCCTTCTCTGCTCTTGCGTTCTACATCTTCGTACCGGTGCTTGACGTTACGCCGGAACAAGTAGCACGAGCTGCTCTGTTTACCACACGTAAAAAATAACGGTGCTCTGTTTCCCACACGTGAAAAATAGCGGTGTGTTGAGTGGGATTCGATCTTGGAGAAGAGGTCTGATTTGGTCTCGGAAGCTGGGCGCGAAGGTGGATCAGAACAAGAGGAGGAGATGGAATTACGGTGTTCGACCTGATGACGGGCGCGCTGGGCACCACACCTCGACATTTCAACATGGGCATGGTGAGCATGTAGCAGCACTGGACCAGGAATGCTTAGACTGAATTTCTCTAAATTCATCACGCCTCACAGCAGCAGCACTCGCTGTACGATTTAAGCGGACTGTGGTAGTTTGTTTCATGCTCCAATTCTCGATCACTGTCATTCATATTAATATAATAAACACAGTCGGCTCGTCTTACCCTTTTTTTTTACAGTCAGAATTAAAGTCACCACCCTTAGTCCAGCTTCTACATCTACATCTACACCTACGTAGGTACTGCGCAAGTGGCCGAACAGTGGGTGGTGGAGGCTACACTGTACCACTGCTAGTCATTTCTTTCCTGTTCAACTTGCAAATAAGGTGCGGGAAAGACGACAGTCAGCATTCCTCGGTACGAGCCCTAATTTTTCGTAACATATTTTCCTGGAGGCAATTACTGAAATATGAAATAAAATCATCATAACTTCTGAACGGTTGGCGTTAGAGCGTTCAGACTCTACGACTGGCAGCGGTGTACGATGGGAATTAGTATCCGCATGATTTGGTTTAGCCCACATTCATTTTCATGGGTTCATTAATATACTAAATTGGTGCATTTGGGGGACTGAGAATCCGCATTTTGCGATCGAGAAGTTTCATCGCCCTCAACGGGTGATCGTATGATGTTCAATGTCCAGTTACGGAATAATCGGTGCGATAGTCCTTGATGACACGGTGACTAGCGAACGGTACGTGAAGGTTTTGGAAGATGATTTCATCCCCATTATCCAAAGTGTCCCAGATTTCGACAAGACGTGTTCACGCAGAACGGAGCTCGATCCCATCGAAACAGGAGAGTGTCTGATGTCCTGGAGGAGCGCTCTGGTGACCGTATTCTGGTTCTGGGGTACCCAGAGGTCTCTGGCATGGGCCTCGATTGGCTGCCATGTTTTCCGAATGTGAACATAGGCGACTCCTTTTTTTTGGAGCATTATTAAAGACACTAACCTTTGCTTAGCTGAAAAAAGCCATTCAGGAGATCATCAACAGCATCGATATTCCGACGCTTCAGCGGAGCACGAAGAATTTCGATATTCGTCTGCGCCACATGATCGCCAATGAAGGCAGGCATATCGAACATGTCATAATCTAAATACGAATATCTGTAGTGACGTTTACATGTGGAATAAAGTGTGTGCACGTCGTAGTTTGTAACTAACTTATGTTTTTTTTTTCACATCAATAACTGTCACCTTCTATGTTCGCGACAGTAGAATCGTTCTGCAGTCAGGTTCAAATGCCGGTTCTCTAAATCTCCTCAACAGCGTTCCTCGGAAAGAAAGTCGCCTGCCGCCCAGAGATTCCCATTTGAGTTCCCGAAGCAACTTCATAAAACTTGACTGTTGTCCGAACGTACCGGTAACAAATTTTTTCACATCAATAACTGTCACCTTCTATGTTCGCGGCAGTAGAATCGTTCTGCAATCAGGTTCAAATGCCAGTTCTCTAAATCTCCTCAACAGCGTTCCTCGGAAAGAACGTCGCCTGCCGCCCAGAGATTCCCATTTGAGTTCCCGAAGCATCTTCATAAAACTTGACTGTTGTCCGAACGTACCGGTAAAAAAATTTTTCACATCAATAACGGTCACCTTCTATGTTCGCAGCAGTAGAACCGTTCTGCAGTCAGGTTCAAATGCCGGTTCTCTAAATCTCCTCAACAGCGTTCCTCGGAAGGAACGTTGCCTGCCGCCCAGATATTCGCATTTGTGTTCCCGAAGCATCTTCATAAAACTTGACTGTTGTCCGAACGTACCGGTAACAAATTTTTTCACATCAATAACTGACACCTTCTATGTTTGCGGTAGTAGAATCGTTCTGCAGTCAGGTTCAAATGCCGGTTCTCTAAATCTCCTCAACAGCGTTCCTCGGAAAGAACGTCGCCTGCCGCCCAGAGATTCCCATTTGAGTTCCCGAAGCATCTTCATAAAACTTGACTGTTGTTCGAACGTGCATGTAACAAATTTAGCAGCCCGCCTCTGAACTGCTTGGATATCTTCAATAATCTGACCTGTAATGGATCCCAAACACTCTACAGGACTCAAGAACAGATAGCACTAGCGTCCTTTATGCGGTCTCCTTTGCAGTTAACCACTCTTCCTAAAATTCGACCATTCGTATGCCCTACACAGTCATCTCACGCTCATTCCACCTCATAACGCTTAGCAATGTTACGCCTATATTTTTTATACGACGTGACTGTATCAAGTAGGAGACTACTATGCTGTACACGAACATTACAGATTTGTTGCTTTGCCAAGTGTCTTATATATAATATTATCGAAATGTTATGTTGACCAATGTTCCATTTAATGCGTACTCACAGAGCGCCAGTGTCGGCCGTAATTATCTTATGGTAGCACTAATGCAGTAATGCGGAACCGATTTATGCTCGAAAAAGTTAGTACCAAGTTTGGTCACCAGGTGTATATCTAGCGCTCTGAATGCGAGAAAGACGTATGGAAATGTTTCGCTTTGTAATGGCTTGGGAATGGGACGTGAGGAGAAGAGATCAAACAAGTGAGAAAGGCATTATATTGATTTTATTATTAACGGCCGCTTATACAGTCTGTTTAGTATGAGCACTGGGGATGTATACTAGATGCTGCACCCGTAAAACGCCGCGATCAGCAATTGCTCACAGCGATGGTTCTCCGCTCACACGTCCCCAATGGCTAGTTTACAGCTGAGCGACGTTGGCTAAGATTGCGTGATCACTCACTGATGTGTAAAGTCGCCACAGAATTGGGTGCTTACGTCCAACCAACAAAATGAGGCCAAAATAACTCCTGCTTTTCCACAATAATCATCGTTAAATCGAGAGTAAGAATTGCACACAGAGTGAAGTGCGTAACAGCGAGTGAATCCTGGTTACGTGAGCTGCTAACGTTAGGTACTGTCACATAGATTATTGAGATTTTTCAGCTCGTTCTTCTGTTGCTACTAGTTTATTGCATCGCATAAAATAGGAGCATGAAGAGAAATCGTAAGTACAAACGATGTTTCCCCTGTCTGCATCAGCTGATATGATATTCATGTGCCTGAAACCAAACGTAAACAGTAATGAAATCCTAAACTCAGACTGGAATGTATACCGCAGAGACAGGCTGGACAGTCAAGGGGGAGGCGTGTTTATAGCGATAAGAAGTGCAATAGTATCGAAGGAAATTGACGGAGATCCGAAATGTGAAATAATTTTGGTGAAGGTCACGGTTAAAGCAGGCTTAGACACGGATGTCTCTATAGGCCCACTGGCTCAGCAGCTGTTGTGGCTGAGCACCTGAAGGATAATTTGGAAAATATTTCGAGTAGATTTCCCCACCATGCTATAGTTCTGGGTGGAGATTTTAATTTGCCGGATATAGACTGGGAGATTCAAACGTTCATAACGGGTGGCAGGGACAAAGAATCCAGTGAAATTTTAATTTTTTAAGTGCTTTATCTGAAAACTACCTTCAGCGGTTAAACAGAGAACCGACTCGTGGCGATAACATATTAAACCTTCTGGTGACAAACAGACCCGAACTATTTGAAACAGTTAACGCAGAACAGGGAATCAGCGATCATAAAACGGTAACTGCATCGATGATTTCAGCCGTAAATAGAAATATTAAAAAAGGTACGAAGATTTTTCTGTTTAGCAAAAGTGACAAAAAGCAGATTACAGAGTACCTGACGGCTCAACACAAAAGTTTTGTCTCAAGTACAGATAGTGTTGAGGATCAGTGGACAAAGTTCAAAACCATCGTACAATATGCGTTAGATGAGTATGTGCCAAGCAAGATCGTAAGAGATGGAAAAGAGCCACCGTGGTACAATAACCGAGTTCCAAAACTGCTGCGGAAGCAAAGGGAACTTCACAGCAAACATAAACATAGCCAAAGCCTTGCAGACAATCAAAAATTACGCGAAGCGAAATGTAGTGTGATGAGGGCTATGCGAGAGGCGTTCAATGAATTCAAAAGTAAAGTTCTATGTACTGATGTGGCAGAAAATCCTAAGAAATTTTGGACTTATGTCAAAGCGGTAGGTGGATCAAAACTAAATGTACAGACACTCTGTGACCAAAATGGTACTGAAACAGAGGATGACAGACATAGGCCGAAATACTAAATGTCTTTTTCCAAAGCTGTTTCACAGAGGAAGACTGCACTGTAGTTCCTTCTCTAGATTGTCGTACAGATGACAAAATGGTAGGTATCGAAATAGACGACAGAGGGATAGAGAAACAATTAAAATCGCTCAAAAGAGGAAAGGTCGCTGGACCTGATGGGATACCAGTTCGATTTTACACAGAGTACGAGATGGAACTTGCCTCCCTTCTTGCAGCGGTGTACCGTAGGTCTCTAGAAGAGCGTAGCGTTCCAAAGGATTGGAAAAGGGCACAGGTCATCCCCGTTTTCAAGAAGGGACGTCGAACAGATGTGCAGAACTATAGACCTACATCTCTAACGTCCATCAGTTGTAGAATTTTGGAACACGTATTACGTTCGAGTATAATGACTTTTCTGGAGACTAGAAATCTACTCTGTAGGAACAGCATGGGTTTCGAAAAAGACGGTCCTGTGAAACCCAGCTCGCGATATTCGTCCACGAGACTCACAGGGTCATAGACACGGGTTCCCAGGTAGATGCCGTGTTTCTTGACTTCCGCAAGGCGTTCGATACAGTTCCCCACAGTCGTTTAATGAACAAAGTGTGATTGGATTAAAGAGTTCCTAGATAACAGAACGCAGCATGTCATTCTCAACGGAGAGAAGTCTTCCGAAGTAAATTTCAGGTGTGCCGCAGGGGAGTGTCATAGGACCGTTGCTATTCACAATATACATAAATGACCTTGTAGATGACATCGGAAGTTCACTGAGGCTTTTTGCAGATGATGGTGTGGTGTATCGAGAGGTTGTAACAATGGAAAATTGTACAGAAATGCAAGAGGATCTGAAGCGAATTGACACATGATGCAGGGAATGGCAATTGAATCTCAATGTAGACAAGTGTAATGTGCTGCGAATACATAGAAAGAAAGATCCTTTATCATTTAGCTACAATATAGCAGGTCAGCAACTGGAAGCAGTTAATTCCATAAATTATCTGGGAGTAGGCATTAGGAGTGATTTAAAATGGAATGATCATATAAAATTGATCGTTGGTAAAGCAGATGCCAGACTGAGATTCATTGGAAGAATCCTGAGGAAATGCAATCCGAAAACAAAGGAAGTAGGTTACAGTACGCTTGTTCGCCCACTGCTTGAATACTGCTCAGCAGTGTGGGATCCGTACCAGATAGGGTTGATAGAGGAGATAGAGAAGATCCAACGGAGAGCAGCGCGCTTCGTTACAGGATCATTTAGTAATCGCGAAAGCGTTAAGGAGATGATAGATAAAATCCAGTGGAAGATTCTGCAGGAGAGACGCTCAGTAGCTCGGTACGGGGTTTTGTTAAAGTTTCGAGAACATACATTCACCGAAGAGCCAAGCAGTTTATTGCTCCCTCCTACGTATATCTCGCGAAGAGACCAAGAGGATAAAATCAGAGAGATTAGAGCCCACACAGAAGCATACCGACAATCCTTCTTTCCACGAACAATACGAGACTGGAATAGAAGGGAGAACCGATAGAGGTACTCAAGGTACTCTCCACCACACACCGTCGATGTAGATGTAGATTGTAGTATATTTACAAGCCAATGTTCAAATCACAGAACATTTCAGAGCACTGCTGTTTATACATCGTTAAGGTTCACGGTTATCTGCGTATTTAAAAATTGTACAAACTTCTTGGGGCGTCTAATAATGTAATACGAAGTAAATATCGTCGTAGATAAGATGTAAATGTAGCGGAGAAGCCATAGATTACGTAATAGGAGTGGAGAAATTTCTGCGCTTACCATAAGGCGATCCATCACATTATACATACGACCACGAGAGAGCATGCTGCAGTGTTTCAGATCGTGCGTACGACTCGGAGGACGCCATGTTAAAGGTGAAAATGCTTTACATTCCACAACATAAAGTGTCAATTAGTTCTTGGCTCAGTATGTTTTGCATTGATCCTTACTCAATGTTAACATCTGTGGAGAGTCTTTACAAAATCATTCTGCAATGGCTTAGGAACTTCAAAATCACAAGTTATCACGTTTGAACTTTCGTTGCAAAAAGAAAACATTGGTCAGGAGCGAGTAGGACTTACGTACTGGAGATTCCGCACAAACTTCCTGGTTATGTATATAGCTAGTTCATCCATTCTGAGAATCAAGAACCTCAACAATTTTTGCCTGTTATCGACACTGATACTGCCGAGATATCAGTCCCACGGATTCCAGGATTTTCGATAATGTTTTAATTTCAATAACATGAATGTGACAGAGTCATGCGGGAGGCAGACCCATTGTAATAATCAGTGAATTTATCCATAATCATAGATCCAGTACCGGTTACTGCACGTACATGTGGCGTTTCAAGTTGTATGTCAAACACACAGTCGCAGACTAGTTACACATACAAACTGAAACGCCACATCTACGTGCACTAATCGGTCCTGGATGTCTGATCGAAGATAAATTCCGGAACGCATCACATGAGCAATAAAGGCTATCCTTGTCTGACGTTTGATTTTTACCGTTGCGACCCAGTCAGACTGAATACAGAACTACCGATTTTTTTAAAAAAATTTCGAGTTTGACGTCGGATAAAAAACGATTAAAACAATTTTTTCGTGTGATATAGTTAAAAATTAGCAATTTTCAGACTTTTTTCCTTTCGTTGTACTCGTTTTTGTCAAAATTCATGATTCTAGGTCAATGGGAAGTACCCTCTAATTTTCGATAAATGAGTTTGCGAGTCTAAAAATATGTGACATACATGGCCGTATCTTTCAACTGAACTGACTTAGAAGCTAACGTTAATATAACAACCAGAGGCCATGGACCTTAGCATGGGACATAAACTTCTACTTGATACATCTACCTGTTTCTGAGAAAAATGGTTTTCAACAGTCGGATAGAGAGACAGACGTAGAACAAAAGCGATCCTATAAGGGTACCATTTTTACCGATTAAAGTACGAAACTTAAAAATAAGAAGAAGGGTAACACAAACTACACACCCGATACTAAAAATTTCCTTACTTCCATTCCAGAGAAACCGGTATTACGAAAGCAACTGCAGGTAAAAGGTGTCATTCATTGGTGAACGGTGTTTGAGGGAGAAACAATTTCATAAAAGTTGTTTCTGCTACGCACAACTGTAGGATACCATAAGTGTACAAAAGGAACTAGATGTTTCACTGCGAGGAATCTTTGTTATTGGCCTCTAGGTACATAAGTAAAACCGGATCAAACTTACTGGGACGCCCTCCGTTGAAAGCATCTAACTCTCTTTTCAGACACTGTTTATTAACCAAGAATGTAAATTTACTCTAACGTTAACAAATAAGTACTGTGGCAAACAAAATCTCTGCCTGTTAGATTAACAAACTTACTTCTAAACGAACTAAACAAATACACTCACACACACACACACACACACACACACACACACACACACACATACACACATATATACACATGCGCGCGCGCGCGCGCACACACACACACATACACAGACACACAGGGTGTGTGTATGTGTGTGTGTGTGAGAGAGAGAGAGAGAGAGAGAGAGAGATCAATTACACATTAATGTCAGTTTTTAATACGAATTCAGCGAGAATTTAATGAATGTTTACATTCCTTTTCGCACCAATATAATCACATTCGAGGGAATTTCTGAATCATTTTCACCCACCGAGCGGGGTGGCGCAGTGGTTAAACACTGGACTCGCATTCGGGAGGACGACGGTTCAATCCCGCGTCCGGCCATCCTGATTTAGGTTTCCCGTGATTTCCCTAAATCACTCGAGGCAAATGCCGGGATGGTTCCTCTGAAAGGGCACGGCCGACTTCCTTCCCAATCCTTCCCTAATCCGATGAGACCGATGACCACGCTGTCTGGTCTCCTTCCCCAAACCAACCGACCAACCATTTTCACCAACTCCCTAAGCAGCGAGTCAAATACTTTTCTGTTTCTTAATGAGACAATGTATGTGTAGTTGACGTCCTTGATCTCTCAGCAATCGCAGCGTCGTCATGGTATGACATGAATTCTATGAAAATGTTGTCGGTAGAAGACGTGGTGGGATTTCAGTCTGACGATGGTCCTTACGAACCGCCTAATGCTTCCCTTGTCAGTACTTTGCAGCGTACCATTGTGCCTTCGGCATACGTAGGTGGACTCGTCTGCAACAGGTGCCCATGTGCAGATCATTGGGCACCCACTTCGTGTTCTATTCACTATGCCCATGTTTCCTACTACGGGTATTATTTGACCAGCTGAAGTTCATCTGTAAGTCTGCAGGTTTTCGTGCCATTGTCACTGAAGTTAAAATTTTCTGGGTTATTAGGCCGCGACATGTTTCTTCTAAAATGTTCGACGTTTCGACCCCTCTGCTGGGATCCTCCTCAGGCTCTTGTGGTGCCCACTACTGCTAGAGTTCTAGCAGTAGCGGACACCAAAAGATCCTGAGGAAGATCCCAGCACAGGGGTAGAAACGTCGAACATTTTAGAAGAAACATGTCGCGGCCTAATAACCCAGCAGACTTTAACTTAAATTCATCTCTCTTGTATTTCGTTCATTGCTGCGTCCTTCCTACCCCAGAATCCTAGCATGATCTTTGATGCATATATTGAGGTGACAAAAGTCGTGCCGGCCGCGGTGGTCTGGCGGTTCTAGGCGCTCAGTCCGGAACCGCGCGACTGCTACGGTCGCAGGTTCGAATCCTGCCTCGGGCATGGATGTGTGTGATGTCCTTAGGTTAGTTAGGTTTAAGTAGCTCCAAGTTCTAGGGGACTCATGACCACAGATGTTAAGTCCCATAGTGCTCAGAGCCAAGCCACAAAAGTCGTGCGATAGCGATACGCACTTACATAGACGGCGGTCGTATCGCATACATAAAGTAGAAAAGGGCAGTGCACTGCCGGAACTGTCATTTATACTCAGGTGATTCATATGGAAAGGTTTCCGACCTATGGCCGCACAACGGGAATTAACAGACCTTGAACGCGGAATACAAGTTGGAACTCGACGCATGCGACATTCCATTTTGAAAAACATTAGACAATTCAATATTCCGAGATCTGTACTGTCAATAGGGTGCCTAGAATACCATATTTCTTTCATTACCTCTCACCAAGGAGAGCGCAGTGGCCCATGACCTTCACTTAACGACTGAGAGCAGTGACGTTTGCGCAGACACTGTTAATGATAACAGACAAGCAATACTGCTTGAAAAAGTCGGAGAAATCATTGTGGGACGTATGACGAACGTATGCGCTATGCCAGTGAGGCGAAACGTGGCATTAACTGGCTGTGGCAGCAGACGACCGACGTGAGTGCCTTTGCTAAAAGCCTCTCTTGGGCTCTCCACTATATCGGTTGGAACCCAGACGACTCGAAAGCAGTGGCCTGGTCAGATGAGCCTTGATTTTCTTTCGTTTGTATTGCTTAGAATAGCATAGTGTCGGTCAGACTGTCAGTGAGAGAGCACTGCGAATTCCTGCTCCTAATAAAGCGAGTATACCTTTTGTTTTACGAGTTTCTAAAAGGAGCATTGGCGGCCGAAGACTTTCGGCAAAGGAAGTCAGCCTCATTCTGCCAACGGCCCTGTCAAAGAGGGCGGAGGAGCGGATAGAGGTTCAGGGCACTCTCTTGCCCTAGGGGTAGGAAATAACCCCTAAAGGCGGAATAGTCCCCCATTCGGATCTCCGGGAGAGGACTGCCAAGGGGAAGGTTACCATGAGAAAAAGATTGAATAATCAACGAAAGGATAACGTTCTACGAGTCGGAGCGTGGAATGTCAGAAGCTTGAACGTGGTAGGGAAACTAGAAAATCTGAAAAGGGAAATGCAAAGGCTCAATCTAGATATAGTAGGGGTCAGTGAAGTGAAGTGGAAGGAAGACAAGGATTTCTGGTCAGATGAGTATCGGGTAACATCAACAGCAGCAGAAAATGGTATAACAGGTGTAGGATTCGTTATGAATAGGAAGGTAGGGCAGAGGGTGTGTTACTGTGAACATTCAGTGACCGGGTTGTTCTAATCAGAATCGACAGCAGACCAACACCGACAACGATAGTTCAGGTATACATGCCGACGTCGCAAGCTGAAGATGAACAGATAGGGAAAGTGTATGAGGATATTGAAAGGGAAATGCAGTATGTAAAGGGGGACGAAAATCTAATAGTCGTGGGCGACTGGAAAGCAGTTGAAGTGGAAGGAGTAGAAGAGAAGGTTACCGGAGAATATGGGCTTGGGACAAGGAATGAAAGAGGAGAAAGACTAATTGAGCTCTGTAACAAGTTTCAGCTAGTAATAGCGAATACCCTGTTCAAGAATCACAAGGAGAGGAGGTATACTTGGAAAAGGCCGGGAGTTACGGGAAGATTTCAATTAGATTACATCATGGTCAGACAGAGATTCCGAAATCAGATACTGGATTGTAAGGCGTACCCAGGAGCAGATATAGACTCAGACCACAATATAGTAGTGATGAAGAGTAGGCTGAAGTACAAGACATTAGTCAGGAAGTATCAATACGCAAAGAAGTGGGATACGGAAGTACTAAGGAATGACGAGATACGTTTGAGGATCTCTAACGCTATAGATACAGAAATAAGGAATAGCGCAGTAGGCAGTACAGTTGAAGAGGAATGGACATCTCTAAAAAGGGCCATCACAGAAGTTGGGAAGGAAAACATAGGTACAAAGAAGGTAGCTGCGAAGATACCATGGGTAACAGAAGAAATACTTCAGTTGATTGATGAAAGGAGGAAGTACGAACATGTACCGGGAAAATCAGGAATACAGAAATACAAGTCGCTGAGGAATGAAATAAATAGGAAGTGCAGGGAAGCTAAGACGAAATAGCTGCAGGAAAAATGTGAAGACATCGAAAAAGATATAATGAAATTAAAAGCAACGGTGGTAACATTAAGAGTGCAACGGGAATTCCACTGTTAAATGCAGAGGAGAGAGCAGATAGGTGGAAAGAATACATTGAAATCCTCTATGAGGGTGAAGATGTGTCTGATGTGATAGAAGAAGAAAAAGGAGTAGATTTAGAAGAGATAGGGGATCCATTATTAGAATCGGAATTTAAAAGAGCTTTAGAGGACTTACGGTCAAATAAGGCAGAAGGGATAGATAACATTCCACTAGAATTTCTAAAATTATTGGTGGAAGTGGCAACAAAACGACTATTCACGTTGGTGTGTAGAATATATGAGTCTGGCGACATACCATCTGACTTTCGGAAAAGCATCATCCACACAATTCCGAAGACAGCAAGAGATGACAAGTGCGAGAATTATCCCACAATCAGCTTAACAGCTCATGCATCGAAGCTGCTTACAAGAATAATATACAGAAGAATGGAAAAGAAAATTGAGAATGCGCTAGGTGACGATCAGTTTGGCTTTAGGAAAAGTAAAGGGACGAGGAGAGGCAGTTCTGACGTTACGGCTAATAATGGAAGCAAGGCTAAAGAAGAATCAAGACACTTTCATAGGATTTATCGACCAGGAAAAAGCGTTCGACAATATACACTCCTGGAAATTGAAATAAGAACACCGTGAATTCATTGTCCCAGGAAGGGGAAACTTTATTGACACATTCCTGGGGTCAGATACATCACATGATCACACTGACAGAACCACAGGCACATAGACAGGTAACAGAGCATGCACAATGTCGGCACTAATACAGTGTATATCCACCTTTCGCAGCAATGGAGGCTGCTATTCTCCCATGGAGACGATCGTAGAGATGCTGGATGTAGTCCTGTGGAACGGCTTGCCATGCCATTTCCACCTGGCGCCTCAGTTGGACCAGCGTTCGTGCTGGACGTGCAGACCGCGTGAGACGACGCTTCATCCAGTCCCAAACATGCTCAATGGGGGACAGATCCGGAGATCTTGCTGGCCAGGGTAGTTGACTTACACCTTCTAGAGCACGTTGGGTGGCACGGGATACATGCGGACGTGCATTGTCCTGTTGGAACAGCAAGTTCCCTTGCCGGTCTAGGAATGGTAGAACGATGGGTTCGATGACGGTTTGGATGTACCGTGCACTATTCAGTATCCCCTCGACGATCACCAGTGGTGTACGGCCAGTGTAGGAGATCGCTCCCCACACCATGATGCCGGGTGTTGGCCCTGTGTGCCTCGGTCGTACGCAGTCCTGATTGTGGCGCTCACCTGCACGGCGCCAAACACGCATACGACCATCATTGGCACCAAGGCAGAAGCGACTCTCATCGCTGAAGACGACACGTCTCCATTCGTCCCTCCATTCACGCCTGTCGCGACACCACTGGAGGCGGGCTGCACGATGTTGGGGCGTGAGCGGAAGACGGCCTAACGGTGTGCGGGACCGTAGCCCAGCTTCATGGAGACGGTTGCGAATGGTCCTCGCCGATACCCCAGGAGCAACAGTGTCCCTAATTTGCTGGGAAGTGGCGGTGCGGTGCCCTAGGGCACTGCGTAGGATCCTACGGTCTTGGCGTGCATCCGTGCGTCGCTGCGGTCCGGTCCCAGGTCGACGGGTACGTGCACCTTCCGCCGACCACTGGCGACAACATCGATGTACTGTGGAGACCTCACGCCCCACGTGTTGAGCAATTCGGCGGTACGTCCACCCGGCCTCCCGCATGCCCACTATACGCCCTCGCTCAAAGTCCGTCAACTGCACATACGGTTCACGTCCACGCTGTCGCGGCATGCTACCAGTGTTAAAGACTGCGATGGAGCTCCGTATGCCACGGCAAACTGGCTGACACTGACGGCGGCGGTGCACAAATGCTGCGCAGCTAGCGCCATTCGACGGCCAACACCGCGGTTCCTGGTGTGTCCGCTGTGCCGTGCGCGTGATCATTGCTTGTACAGCCCTCTCGATGTGTCCGGAGCAAGTATGGTGGGTCTGACACACCGGTGTCAATGTGTTCTTTTTTCCATTTCCAGGAGTGTAAAATGATGCAAGCTGTTCGAGATTCTGAAAAAAGTAGCGGTAAGCTATAGGGAGAGACGGGTCATATACAATATGTACAACAACCAAGAGGGAATAATAAGAGTGGACGATCAAGAACGAAAAGCTCGTATCAAGAAGGGTGTAAGACAAGGCTGTAGCCTTTCGCCCCTACTCTTCAATTTGTACATCGAGAAAGCAATGATGGAGATAAAAGAAAGGTTGAGGAGTGGAATTAAAATACAAGGTGAAAGGATATCAATGATACGATTCACTGATGACATTGCTATCCTGAGTGAAAGTGAAGAAGAATTAAATGATCTGCTGAACGGAATGAACACTCTAATGAGTACACAGTATGGTTTGAGAGTAAATCGGAGAAAGACGATGGTAATGAGAAGTAGTAGAAATGAGAACAGCGAGAAACTTAACTTCAGGATTGATGGTCACGAAGTCAATGAAGTTAAGGAATTCTGCTACCTAGGCAGTAAAATAACCAATGACGGACGGAGCAAGGAGGACATCAAAAGCAGACTCGCTATGGCAAAAAAGGCATTTCTGGCCAAGAGAAGTCTACTAATATCAAATACCGGCCTTAATTTGAGGAAGGAATTTCTGAGGATGTACGTCTGGAGTACAGCATTGTATGGTAGTGAAACATGGACTGTGGGAAAACCGGAACAGTAGAGAATCGAAGCATTTGAGATGTGGTGCTATAGACGAATGTTGAAAATTAGGTGGACTGATAAGGTAAGGAATGAGGAGGTTCTACGCAGAATCGGAGAGGAAAGGAATATGTGGAAAACACTGATAAGGAGAAGGGACAGGATGATAGGACATCTGCTAAGACATGAGGGAATGACTTCCATGGTACTAGAGGGAGCTGTAGAGCGCAAGAACTGTAGAGGAAGACAGAAATTGGAATACGTCAAGCAAATAATTGAGGACGTAGGTTGCAAGTGCTACTCTGAGATGAAGAGGTTAGCACAGGAAAGGAATTCGTGGCGGGCCGCATCAAACAAGTCAGTAGACTGATGACAAAAAAAAAAAAAAAAAGGAGCGAGTTCTGAAATGGATAGGCACTGTGTTTGCGGTGTAAAATGCGAGCTGGGTTGGTGACCCTTCGCCCACAGCTGCAGGCAGTGTTGGCTTCCGTCAGACAGCTTGAGGCTGCTGCCAAGGGGCATCACCATGGGGGGTCGGACACAGGGATATGAGGGACGTTGAGCACGACTGACGTGCCCCCCGATCGATCCACTGCTGTGGCCGCCCAGGGTACCGCCTGAACTGAGGTTGACCCACCCGTGGTCGAGTGGGAGATCATTCAAAAGTCTGGTAGGCAGCAAAAGACTTTCCATATGACCGACAGTAGGGCCTCCCCGGTTCGTTTGACGAATAGGTTTCGGGAGTTGTCTGTTGCTGGCGAATTCTCTGAGCCGGATGCAGTCGTCCACCCTGTTCCAGAGGAAGCTTCTCGGCCCGCAAAGTCTGGGCATTCACAGAGGGTTTGCTGGTAGTTGGAAGCTCCAACGTTAGGCGTGTAAATGGGGCCGCTTAGGGACATAGCTGCCAAGGAGGAGAAGGAAGCCAGCGTGCACTCCGTATGCATACCGGGGGGAGTCATTCGGGATGTGGAAAGGGTGCTTCCGAATGCCACGAAGAGAACAAAGTGCAGCCAACGGCAGGTGGTCGCCCATGTCGGTACCAATGACGTTTGTCGCTTTGGTCTGGAGGAGATTCTGGTTTCTGGTGGCTAGCGTAAATGGTAGACTGCTAGTCTTGCTTCCGATATTAAGGCGGAGCTCACCATCTGCAGCATCGTCGACAGAACCGACTGTGGTCCTTTGGTGCAGAGCCGAGTGGAGGGCCTGGATCAGGGGTTAGGCGGTTCTGTGACCGTGCAGGCTACAGATTCCTTGACTTGCGCCATCGGGTGGTGGGTGTCCACGTTCCGCTTATTTGGTGAGGAGTTCACTACACACAGGAAGCGCCTACACGGGTAGCGGGGGCTGTGTGGAAGGGACTGGGAGGTTTTCTAGGTTGCAGGGTCACTGGAAACCACAGAAAGGGCGTCAGTCTAAAAGGGGGCGGGTAAAACACAGTAAGGTAGTTATAGAAACGATCGGTATTATAGTTGTTAATTATCGTAGCTTTGTTGGGAAAGAACCAGAGCTCCAAACCCTAATAAAAAGCACTAAACTCAAATAGTTACACGTACAGAAAGCTGGCTAAAGGCGGAAATAGGTTCAGGCAAAATTTTTTCAAAGGATCTAAAAGTGTTCAGAAAGAATAGATTAAATACAGTTGGTGATGGAGTTTTTATTGCTGTCAGAAGTAGTTTGCCTTGTAGTGAAACTGAAGTAGACAGTTCCGGCGAAATAGTATGGGCAGAGGCTATACTTGACAATCGGACTAAACTGTTAATTGGATCGTTTTACCGACCCCCGATTCGGAATATATAGCTGCTGAAAGGTTCAAAGAAGACTTGAGTCTCATTTCAAATACGTACCCCACTCTTACAATTATAGTTGGTGGCGACTTCAATCTACCCTCGATACGCTGGAAAAATTAAACGTTTGAAGCCTGCGGCAGGCGTAAAACGTCGACCGAAAAAGTACTGAATGTTATCTCAAAAAATTATTTTGTACAATTAGTTCATGAGCCCACTCGAAGCGTAAATGGTTGCGAAAGCATACTTGACCTCTTATCAACAAATAATCCTGGACAAATAGGGAATATCATGACGAATACAGGGATTAGCGACCACAAGGCAGTTGGTGCTAGGCTGAATACGTTATCACTCCTAACCATCAAAAAGAAACCCAAAGTACATCTATTTAAAGAAGCTGATAAAAATACTCTTAACTCCTTTTTAAGAAACGGTCTTCATTCCTTTAGATCTGATCCCGTAAGCGTAGAAAAGGTGTGGAATGATTTCAAAGACATAGTATCGACGGCAATTGAGAGATTGCGAGATGCTTTTTATAATTTCCACAACGAAACTCTGTTTCGGAATCTGGCATAAAGCCCAAAGAGATTCTGGTCATATATAAAGCACACCAGTTGCAAGACGTAATTAATACTTTCTCTGCGCGATGAGAACGGTGAAGTCACTGATGACAGTGCCACCAAAGCAGAGTTACTAAATGCGGTTTTCCGAAACTCCTTCACCAAAGAAGAAAAAGTAAATATTCCGTGTGGTGTCACCGCTAGACACCACACTTGCTAGGTGGTAACTTAAATCGGCCGCGGTCCTGAAGTACATGTCGGACCCGCGTGTCGCCACTGTGTAATCGCAAACCTAGCGCCACCACATGGCAGGTCACAAGACACGGACATGACCTCGCCCCAGTTGTACGGACTACATAGCTTGCGACCAGACGTACGAAGCTTTCCTCTCATTTGCCGAGAGACAGATTGAATAGCCTTCAGCTTAGTCCATAGCTACTACCTAGCAAGGCGCCATTGTATCAGTGCTTATAGCTTACTAATATTCAAGAGAGATGTATTCCAACAAGAGAATTAAAGATAAGTATTAAACCGCTACGTACTTTTCTTCTTATTCATTAATAAGTCTCATGTTCCAGAACTTCAAGCCCGTCTGCGTTAGTTTAGCGTGCACCTAGCTACCTCATTGTGTCTAGACTGTAGGAACTAGACACAACATTATTTGGCGACGAGGATGGGATGCCGTGCCCACGTTGCCTTAATTGATTGTACTTTGCTCTGATTTGCTTGTGTCATGGCTTCGCCACAATCTCCAGATGTACTGTCCGAATTTTTTCGCTTGCAGAATCAGCAGACGCAGGCGTTATTGGAAGCCCTTGGACAGCTCGTCCAGGGTCACCGTGCGCTGCAAACCGATGCGGCAGCCGCCGCTTCTTCGCTACCGCTGCCTTCAAACGCTGTTGCACCTTGGTTTCGTAGTTTTGACGCAGCTCAAGAGTCGTGGACTGAGTGGTCCCGACAATTTGCCTTCCATCTAGCAGCTTACAGAATTCAAGGTAATGAGCGGCAGCCGTTTTTGCTTTCTTGTGTCGGTGTGTCTACCTACCGTGTGATTGTGAAATTGTTTCCCCGACGCGACGTAGCAACTCTGTCCTACGAAGAAATTTTGTCTGCTTTAGATGCCTATTTCAAAGAAACAGTAAATGTAGTTGCAAAACGGTATACGTTCTTTCGTACAAAACGTACGGCCGGTCAGACTAATAGGGAGTGGGTTGCAACTTTGCAAGGACTTACTAGGGAGTGTGCATTTGAATGTGACTGTGGACTTCCTTATTCAGACACTATGGTGCGTGATGCAATAGCACAGAACGTTTCTGATGTTCGCATAAGGGAACAGATTTTGAAACTAGTAAATCCCTCCCTTCAACAAGTGATAGACATATTGGATAGGCAAGACACACTTGACTTTGCTCAGGCATCATTTGAAACTTCGCCAGCAGTGTGTCACATTAACCGGCCCGCCGGGCCCGCTGCACGGGACGCTACGCGGCCCTCGCGCCCATCGCAGCAGCGGCCGCCTAGATTGCAAACACGTGCGCCGCGTAAGCAAGCAAATGCCGTGAAATCATGCCCGCGGTGTGCAACTAGACATTCGCGTGAAAATTGCCCGTCACGCCAAGCTATTTGCTTTTACTGTCGAAAGAAAGGACATGTTCAAAGTGTTTGCCAGAAAAAGCTTAGATCAGATAATCACAATAATTCTAGGCCTTTTGCTTCGCGCCGGAATCGAACCCAGGACAATCGGGCTCGTGGACCTTCACCCATGGACATTCATGCAGTTCATTCCCACCCGTCCAGTGACACTTTAGCTAACAGTGACTGTGTTCGTCCCACAAACAGTGTGCGTCGACGTCGCCGGAATTCCCGTAAAGTCGCAAGTGCTTCTGTACCTGTATCAGTTCAAATTGCAAGTGACAGTCGCTCTTGTCGTCAACAGGGCAATAAACTTTTTGTGGACTTAGACTTTGGAGGCAAAGTGATCCCATTCCAGCTCGATACCGGAGCTGCAGTTTCATTGCTCAATCACGACACGTACAAACAACTGGGCAAACCGCCATTGCGTGCCGCAAATGTTAAGTTAACTAGTTACTCAGGACAACAGATCCCTGTGTTAGGCCAGTGCAGCCTTCTTGCCACATACAAGGGACAAACAAAACTTGTATCATTTTACGTTCTTCGTTCTACTTCTGCAGTGAACTTGTTTGGCTTAGATTTATTTCAATTATTTAATATGTCTATAGTAAATCAGGTCCTATCAGTGAATCAGACTGTGCCTTCCGCCAGTGTTTCTAGTCTTTGTGAAGAATTTGCAGACATTTTTGCACCGGGCCTTGGTTGCGCTCAGAACTATGCTGCACATTTGGAACTGAAAGACAACGCGCAACCGAAATTTTTCAGAGCGCGCAATGTTCCCCACGCATTGCGTGATGAGGTCGCCAGAACATTAGCCGATTTAGAATCTCAAGGTGTAATTGAACGTGTGCAGGCTTCTCTCTGGGCCTCACCCTTAGTAATTTTGCCAAAACCTTCCGGAAAATTGAGACTTTGTGTGGACTTCAAGGCAACTGTGAATCCACAACTTGTGACTGCTACTTTTCCTTTGCCCCGCCCGGAAGATCTTTTTGACAAACTGTGCCCGGGACAATATTTTTCAAAATTGGACCTAGCAGATGCGTACTTGCAGATACCTGTGGACGAAGAATCCCAGCGCGTCTTGGTGGTAAACACGCATCTTGGCTTGTATCGCTTCAAAAGACTGCCATTCGGGTGTGCATCCGCCCCTGCTTTGTTTCAGCAATATTTACAAACTGTTTGTGCGTCGGTCCCTACTGCTGCGAACTATCTGGACGATATTGTGATCTCCGGAAAGACAGAAGCCGAACATTTGCAACATCTCCGAACATTCTTTCAGGTATTGCGTCAGAATGGTCTTCGCTTGAGGAAGGACAAATGTGTGTTTTTTGCTCGGGACTTACCCTACCTGGGGCATGTCATAAATGCCCAAGGTATACATCCGAGTCCAGAGCACCTCCGTGCCATACAGGATTTGCCTGCTCCGCAGAATTTAAAACAGCTACAGAGTGTGCTGGGTAAAATTAATTATTATGCAAAGTTTGTGCGCAATGCTTCTTCCATTTCAGCTCCGCTTCATCACTTACGCCGTAAAGGTGTTCCGTTCGTCTGGACGACGGAATGCGAACGCGCCTTTCGCCAGTTGAAATCGGCGTTACTTTCAAATACTTGCCTTACGCCATTCGATCCCCAGAAACCCCTTTTGTTGATGGTAGATGCATCGGATTTCGGGATCGGTGCTGTGCTTGCGCACAAGGATGGCTCGCATGATCGCCCTATTGCCTTTGCGTCAAAATTGCTCTCATCTGCGCAAAGAAATTATTCACAGATAGAGAAAGAAGCTTTAGCTCTCGTGTTTGGTGTTACCAAGTTCCATGACTTCTTGTATGGTCGTCACTTTACCATCATCACGGACCACAAACCTTTGACATCGCTTTTTCATCCGAACAAGCCTGTACCTCCACGTACAGCGCAGAAATTCATTCGCTGGTCACTTTTTCTCTCGCAGTACCGCTACGATATCTTGTATCGGTCCACTGCTCAGCACGGAAACGCTGATGCGTTGTCCCGTTTGCCTGTTGCTGAGGATAAAGCATTCGATTCTTCCGAACTTGCTTGCATGTTCATTGATTCGGAAGCCGATGACGTGGTCGCTTCGTTTCCGATTGATTTTCGTCGTGTCGCTACAGCCACAGCTGCTGACCCTGTCCTTGCTACTGTTTTGCGTTTTGTTGCTACGCAATGGCCCTTGTCAAAGTCACGGATCGAGGATCCTTTGGTTCGCCGTTTTTTTGCTCACAAGGAGAGACTTTTTGTACGACGTGGTGTTTTGTTGTTGCGTTCCGATAATGATCAATCCAGAGTCGTGGTCCCACGTTCGTTACAGTCCTCTGTCTTAAAGCTTCTTCACCAAGGACATTGGGGTATAGTTCGTACGAAACAACTTGCTCGTCAGCACTGTACTTGGTTCGGCATCGATGCTGTGATTACAAATATGTGCTCCTCTTGCGTGGCGTGTGCCGAACAACAATCCGCACCGCCGCGGAAATTCTTTGCATGGCCGAAAGCCACTTCCCCTTGGCAACGCTTGCACATCGATTTTGCTGGTCCATTCTGGAATGCTCGATGGTTGGTTGTGGTCGATGCTTTCAGTCATTTTCCTTTTGTTGTCCGGATGTCTTCCACGACGTCTTCTGCCACAATCCAAGCCTTGTCTGCTATCTTTTGCATTGAAGGTCTTCCGCAGACTATTGTTTCCGACAATGGCCCACAATTCATGTCCGCAGAATTTCAGTCATTCTGCAAGGCCAATGGTATTCAACATCTGACGTCCGCGCCGTTTTCGCCTCAGTCAAACGGTGCCGCTGAACGATTGGTCCGGACTTTCAAGTCACAGATGTTGAAATTGAAAGAATCGCATTCTCGGGAGGACGCTTTGTTGCTCTTTTTGTCATCGTATCGCTCTCAGCCCCGCGATGGTCGCTCGCCGGCTGAATTGCTCCATGGTCGATCTCATCGCACCCTGATGTCTTTGCTGCATCCGCCGCATCAGGTTCCTGTGCAGCGGCAGACTCCTGCTTTTGCTCCTGGCGACGTTGTCTATTATCGCAACTATCGCGGTTCACAGCGTTGGCTCGCAGGGCGCATTCTTCGCTGCCTCGGCCGCGCGATGTATTTGGTTTTGGGGGCCTCTGGTGAGGTGCGTCGGCATCTCAATCAGCTGCGCCTCTGTCGTCGCCTGGGTTCTGCCGCTCCCCGTCTGCTTTCAGCGACGGAGCCGTCAGGTCAACGCCTTGGGGACCCATCTACTGGCTCGCCTCATCCCCAGGTGTTCCCGACGCTGCCTTCCATTTTTCCCCATGGCGTCGCGCCGCCGCCGCAGCAGCCGCCGCCGCCGCCGCCGGCGCCGCCCGCAGTGGACGCGTCGCTGCAACCGCCTGGCGCCTCCCTGGGTCACGCGCCGCCGCTCGCTTCCCGTGACCCGCCGTCCTCCGCCATGGACCTCTTGCCCGCTCCGGACCAGATGTCGTCTTCGCCCGTCGGGTGCTCCGACCACATGGAGGTCGACCCTTCGGCCCCTCTTGTCTCCTTACGTGCGCGTACACCTCATGCTGACGTGCACCCTGGACTAGGTTTGCAGGCGTTTCCTAGCTCCCCTCGGACCGAATGGCCGGGTGCGGGTGGCACAGCCTCGCCTGTTGTTAGGCTCCCCACCTCATCGCATACGTCAACATGGGGTCCTCCCCACGGCGGGCGGAAGCCTTATCTCACGACCGTTCGCCGATTTGCGGGGGAGGAATGTGGTGTCACCGCTAGACACCACACTTGCTAGGTGGTAACTTAAATCGGCCGCGGTCCTGTAGTACATGTCGGACCCGCGTGTCGCCACTGTGTAATCGCAAACCTAGCGCCACCACATGGCAGGTCACAAGACACAGACATGACCTCGCCCCAGTTGTACGGACTACATAGCTTGCGACCAGACGTACGAAGCTTTCCTCTCATTTGCCGAGAGACAGATTGAATAGCCTTCAGCTTAGTCCATAGCTACTACCTAGCAAGGCGCCATTGTATCAGTGCTTATAGCTTACTAATATTCAAGAGAGATGTATTCCAACAAGAGAATTAAAGATAAGTATTAAACCGCTACGTACTTTTCTTCTTATTCATTAATAAGTCTCATGTTCCAGAACTTCAAGCCCGTCTGCGTTAGTTTAGCGTGCACCTAGCTACCTCATTGTGTCTAGACTGTAGGAACTAGACACAACATTCCGGAATTCCAATCAAGAACAACTGCCAAGATGAGAAACATAGAAGTAGCTATCCTCGGTGTGACAAAGCAGCTTAAATCACTTAATAAAGACAAGGCTTCCGGTCCAGATGGTATACCGGTCAGATTCCTTTCGAGTATGCAGATGAAATAGCTCCATATTTGGCAATTGTATACAATCGCTCGCTCGCAGAAAGTTCCGTACCTAAAGACTGGACAGTTGGTCAAGTCACACTATTACTCAAAAAAGGGAAGTATGAGTAATCCACTGAATTACAGGACCTTCACTAACGTCGATTTGCAGTATGGTTTTGGAACATTTACTGTATTCGAACATTATGAAGTACCTCGAAGGAAACTATTTACTGACACGGATTCAGAAAAAATCGTTCTTGCGAAAGACAGCTAGCTCTTTATACTCAGAAAGTAATGAGTGCTGTCGACAGGGGATGTCAACTTGAGTCCATATTTTTAGATTATCAGAAGACTTTCGACTCCACTCCTCATAAGCGTCTACAAACCAAACTGCGTGCCTATGGAGTATCCCCACAGTTGTGCGACTGGATTCGTGATTTCCTGTCAGAAAGGACACATTTCGTAGTAATAGACGGAAAGTCATCAAGTAAAACAGAAGTAATATCCGGCGTTCTCCAAGGGAGTGCTATAGTCTCTCTATTGTTCCTCATCTACAGGGTGGTCCATTGATCGTGACCGATGCGTAGTGCAGCATCTCGAAATGGCATGGAATCACCAAGTCCCCTACAGAATTCCTGAGCCATGGTTTCCCAATAGCCGGTCATAATTGCGGAAACGTTGCCGGCGCAAAATTTCGTGCTCGAAATTACCTCCCGATTATGTCCCGTACATTTTCGGTGGGTTTCATGTTGGCCCATTTGAGTAACAAAACAAAATCATTCACTCGAACTGCCCACAATGTTCTTCAAACCAATCGTGAACAACTTTGGCCCGGTGACAAGAGGCATTATCACCCATGAGAATCCCATCGGCATTTGGGAATGGCTGAAAATGGTAGACGAACATAACCAGGACCCAGTCCATTACCGACAAATACAGAGCCCATAGACACCACCAGCTTCCACAGTGCTTGATGCTAATTTGGGCACATGGGTTCGTGGGGTCAGCGCCATACTCGAACTATACCATCGGCTCTTTCCAACGGAAATCGGGACCCACCTGACCATACCACAGGATTTCAGTCGTCTAGGGTCCAAACGGTTTGGTCACAAACACTGGAGAGGCGCTGCAGGCGATGACGCGCTGGTAGCAAATTCACTCGCGTCTGACGTCTCCTGGCATAGCCCATTAACTCCATATTTCGTCGCACTGCCCCAACGGATACGTTCGTCCTACGTTCAAACTTGATTTCTGCTGTTATTTCACGCAGTATGACTTGTCTGTTAGCACTGACGACTCTACGCAAACGCCGCTGTCCTCGATCGTTAAGTGAAGGTCGATGGTCAATGCATTGTCCGTGGTGAGAGATAATGCCTGAAATTTGGCATTCTCAGCACACTCTTGATACTGTGCATATCGTAATATTGCATTCCCTAACGATTATCGGAACGGAATATCCCATGCACCTAGCTACTGCTAACCTTCCGTTTTCGGAGTCTATTAATTCCCGTGGTGAGAGGATAATCACGTCGGAAACATTTTCACATAAATCACCCGAGTAAAAGTGACAGCCCTGCTAACGCGTTACCCGTTTCTACCTGGCGTAAGCGGTACTACCACCATCTGTATATGTGCATATCGGTATCCCATGAGTTTTGTCACCTCAGGCAAATACTCATACCTCAGCTACACTTCCATGAAATTATTGTACTCAGTCTGTACCGCTGTAATTTCAAATGCAATTCCCGCAGAGAAAGTATGAAGTTAGAAATTATGTATTAGTAACATTAACACATTGCTTTCACTGAATTTTAAGTTGACAAACCAGAATAACTCGAAAAATAAGTTTCACACAAAAAATGTGTAGAATGCAAAGTTCATTATTTTCGAGGGGGACATCTGTTTGTGCTAAAATAGCCCGCCACCCCAGCCCCCTGGGGATGAGTTGGGAGGCAACTTTAAAATTTCAAATGGGAACCCCCATTTTTTATAGCAGAATCAGATTCTACATAAAAAATTACGTACATTTTGTATAAAACATTTGTTTTGATTCTTGGTAAATGGCGCTGTAATTCAAGAAAATCCATGTTCTCACTTTTGCATGGAATATGGTTAGGGATAAAGAAAAAATACTTATTTACTTCGTAAATTTTGATTCGCCAAAACTAAAACTCTCCTTCTCTCCCCATTAGGTGGGGTTTGAGAGAAAGGAATTAGAGTTTTACAAATTCTGACTCGAATACGAGGAAACAATTAATATTTGGCTCAACATTTGTAAAACTCTAATTCCTCTCTCTCAAACCTCACCCTAAGTTAAGAGAAGTATATATTATCTACATTTATCGGTAAGAAAATCCATTTTCGAGTTTGCTAATAACTATAATCAACCTAAAATAGTTTTAGTAAATTAGTAATTTTTACCACAGGCTTTTCTGTTGCCTTAATAGAAATCTCGTTTTGTTTATTTTCTCAATTCTTACACGGAATTAGTTATTTTTTTAGCTCAGCAAATATACAAGGTAAACAGCATGCATAGTTTAAAATTATTTGTTCACTGTCCTGTAATGAATTGCATCAACCAAAATGCAGCCCCTCTATGAATGCTGCTCTCGAACACTGGATGAGCTGGTTGAAGTTCGCAAGCAGCTGGAAATCGCCCTCACTACTGTCATACGATTAGCAGCTGCTGCGAATTAGTGTGTTGGAAGAGCTCCAGGAAGTCTATCCTCTCCTGTGGATACTGTCTCCTGTGCAGAAAGTACAGAATCTGTTATTACTCGCCCACTTCACTGCCACAGTGTGGACGGGTACCAGGGAGGACTCAGGGTGTTATACAAGTTCGAGGTGCTGTCTTTCACTGAAACTGAAAATGAGCCAGTGGGACTCATGTCACCTGTTTTGGGGAAACCTGTTTTCTCCGGTGTCGAGGCAAATCCAGAAGGGTAGTGGTCTATCAAACGTCGGCACTTCAAAAGTACGACGACCCCTTGGAGAAATGACGGCAAGTGACAGGAGAGGACACCAGGTGCACTTCTTGTGTATGCCTGGAGGCGTCAATCAACATGCTGAAGAGGCTATTCCTGCAGTCATTGAGGGAAAAGGATGCAAGCAACTGCAGACTGGTGCGACGTTGGAAAAAATTATGCCTGTCGTCTGAGATCCGAGGTCATAGATTAATCATTCCAGTGACTGGTAGAGAAGGCTGAGAAGACGAGACTTGTGCACGGAATTTCAATGAAGATCACAATCCCAGAAATGATCATGGACCCTTGTTCCAGAGTCGACTGGAAGAACTCAACCAGGGACTTCGAAAGTTCTGTGACAAGCTAGGCTGCGACTTCCTGGACTGGCGCCATGGGATTGAGAATTATAGGGTGCTCCGAAATGCGTTAGGTGTGGGTTTCACATCAGAGGCTGCTACCCAGGTAGATGACTGTGTGTGGGGGCACACAAGGGTTTCTTTGATTAGGCAACTCTCCATCCAATCCAATACCTCCCACAAGTGATACTATTAAAATCCTAGTGGTTAACTGACGAAGCATTCGCAGTAAAATGCCAGAGTTCGAAACTCTCCTGAAGAGCAGTGAATCTCACATGATAGTAAGTACAGAATGCTGATGGGAACCTCAAGTTGATAGCAGTGAGATTTTTGAGGATAAATTAAGTGGACGTCGATAGGATAGGCAAATGGGAAATGGAGGTGGTCTGTTTGTCACAGTAGACGAGAAAATCACATCCACCGAGATTTAAATTGAAGCTGCATGTAAGATTGTTTGGGTAGTACTCACTATGAAGGGTTGGTAATTGGATCCTTGTATCGCCACAAGATTCCTCTCTTGGCATGACCGAAAGCTTTATAGAAAACCTCAGTTCGCTTGTACATAAGTTCCCCAGTCACACTGTAATGATCGCCTGAGACTTTAATCATCCAAGAATCAACTGAGAAAATTATAGTTTTATTAGTGGTAGGCGTGATAAGACATCCTGTGGAACATTATGAAATGCGTTCTCTGCAAACAATTTAGAACAAATAGTACGGAGCCCCGCTGATGATGAAAACGTATCGGATCTAATAACAACAAACAGACCTGACCTCTTTCAGGATGTCTACATCGAAATTGGTATCATGATCACGTCGCAGTAATGACAACAGTCATTACCAAAGTACAAAGAGCAGCTAAAACAAGCAGTTAAATATGTATATAAGAAATCAGTAATGTCATATCCTCATGATGGAACTTGCAACTTTCAGCACAGGGTAGGAACTTGTAGAGGAACTATGCCTCAAGACTGAAAGAATAGTTGACCGCACACTGGATAGATATGTGTCCTACAGAACAGTTTATAATGGGAGGTATCTTCCATGGTATACTTCTAAGGAAACAGAAATTAGTGCATAATAGACGTAAAAGAAAGCGTAGGGCTGTAGATACAACAATGCTGAATGAAACGTGTTTGGCTGTCAAGACGAAAATATGCGAAGCCTTCGGTGACTACCGTAACAGATTTAGTCAAATGACCTTTCACAAAACCCAAAGAAATTCTGGTGGTATGTAAAGCGTCTTAGTGGCACCGAAGATAGTGTCCGGTCCCTAGCGAATCAGACAGGTACTCAAATTGAGAGCAGCAAAGCAAAAGCTGCAATGCTTAACTGTTTTCAAATGGTTCATTACGAAGGAAAATGCAGGATTATTGCCCCAATTTTATCCTCGTACCACTGAAAAGAAGAAGTATTAGTGTCAGTTGTGTTGAGAAACAGCTGGAATCGTTAAAACTGAACAAAGCTCCAAGGTCCGATGAAACCCTATCAAATTCTACACAGATTTTACAGCTGAGTTAGCCCATCCGTTAATTATAATGTAGATTCCTACCGCCCAGTATCTTTGACTCGATTTCTTGTAGAATCTTAGAACATATTCTGAGCTCAAACATAATGAGTTATCTTGTACAGAATGACCTCCTCCAAGCCAACCAGCATGGATTCCAAAAACATCGATCAAGTAACATCCGACTTGCACTTTCTCATACGACATACTGAAAGCTTTGGATCAGTATTTGTTGATTTCCGAAAACCATTTGACTCAGTACCACACCTACGCTTTTTATCGATAGTTCGATCATTTGAGGTATAAAGTGAAATTTGCAACAAGACTGAGGACTTTTCGGTAAGGAGCACGTTATCTTGGATGGAGAGTCTTATTCAGATGTAGAAGTAATTTCTGGTGTGCCCCAGGGAAGTGTGATTGGACCCTTGCTGTTCATACAGTATGTTAAAGACTTTGCGGACAATGTTAATAGTTATGTCAGACGATGCAGTTATCAATTATGAAATACTGTCTGAAAGAAGCTGTACAAATATTCACCGAGTTCTTGATAATATTTCGAAGTGGTGCAAAGATTGGCAACTTGCTTTAAATGTTCAGAAATATCAAGCTGTGCAGTTCACAATACAAAACAAAAAATAAAAAAAAAACGTAGTATCCTTTCACAATAATTACAATGAGTCCAAGTTGTAATCGGCCAACTCAGATAAATAACAGGGTACAACACTTTTTAGTGATATGAAATGGGATGATCACATGGGTTCAGTTGTGGGTAGAGCAGGTGGTAGACTTCAGTTTACTGGTAGAATACCGGGGAAGTGCAGTCATTCTACAAAGGAGATTGCACTCTAGAATATCATTGAAGTGTGTGAGACCTGTACAAAACAGGTCTAACAGTGGATATTGAAAGTATAAAGAGAGGGGCAGCACCAATGGTAACAGGTTTGTTTGATCCGTGGGAGAGTGTCACAGTGATGCTGAAGAAACTGAACTGCCAGATTCTTGAAGATAGACGTAAACTATTCCGAAAAAGTATGTAAAAATGTTTCAAGAACCGACTTTAATTGATGACTCTAGGATTATGCTACAACCCCTTTCATATCTCACATAGGGATCGTGAGGACAAAATTCTAATAATTACTGCACGCACAGAGGCATCCAAACAATTAGTCTTTCCACGTTCCATAACTGAGTGGAACGGGGAGAATCTCTAGTAACTGATACAGTGCGACGTACTGTCTGCCATGTACTTCGCGGTGCTTTGCGGGGTATGGATTTAGATGTAGATTGTTGCTTCTCTGTTAACACTGTTTTGCTAAAGCAGTTGCTCGCGGTCGTTGAGTGAAGGCCATGAACTTTTGATGCAGCCCGCCACGAATTTCTCTTCTCTGCCAACCTCTTCATCTCAGAATAGCACTAAAAACCCACGTCCTCAGTTATTTTCTGGATGTATTCCAGCCTCTGCCTACCATCTACAGCTCCCTCTAGTAGTATGGATGTTATTCCATGTTGTGTTAATAGGTGTCCTACCATGCTGTCCCTTCTTCTTGCCAGTGTTTTCCATACATTCCTTCCCTCGCCGATTCTGTGGAGAACCTCCTCATAGCATACTTTATCAGTCTACCCAATTTTCAACATTCTTCTGTAGCACATCGTAAATTTTTCGATTCTTTCCTGTTCCGATTTTCACAGAGTCCACGTTTCACTACCGTACAATGCTGTACTCCAAACGTACATTTTCAGAAATTTCTTGCTCAAACTATGTCTATGTTTGATACTAATAGATTTCTATTGGCCATGAATTCCCTTTATGCCAGTGCTATTCTGTCTGTTATGTCCTCCCTGCTGCGTCCGTCACTGGTTATTTTCCTGCCTAGGTAGCGAACCTCCTTACCTTCATCTAGCTCGTGGTCACCAATCCTGACGTTAAGTTTCTCGCTGTTATCATTCTGCTACTTCTCATTACTTTAGCCTTTCATCGATATACTGTCATTCGATATTCTGTATTCATTAGACCGTTCATTCCTTTCAACAGATCCTGTAATTCTTCTTCAGTTTCACTGTCGGTAGCAATGTTATCAGCGAATCGTATCATTGATATCATTTCACCTTGAATTTTAGTTCCACTCTTGAACTTTTCTTTTTATTTCCGTCGTAGCTCCTTCGGTGCATAGATTGACCAAAGGGGGCCAAAGGCTATATCTAAATCTTACACTTCGTTAATGGTCTTCCACTCTTATTCTTCCCTCTTGGCTCTTATACATTTTGCATATTGCGTATTACCCCTATTTTTCTCAGAATTTCGAACCTCTTGCACCATTTTACATTGCTGAAGGCTTTTTCCAGGTCGACAAATCCCATGAACGTGTCTTGATTTTTATTCAGTCTTGCTTGTTTCCGACAGAAACGCTTCTCAGGTGCTTTTACCTCTCCTACAGCCAAACTGATCGTCATTTAACACATTCTCAATTTTTTTCCGTAAGGAAGCTAGAAAATCTAGAAAAGAGAAATGCCTGAGCTCAATGTAAATATAGTGGGATCAGTCAAGTGAAATGGAAAGAAGACAAGGATTTGAGGTCTGATGAGTACATGGTAATACAGTGATAAGCTAAAATATTATGACCACTGCCCACCGCGAGATTGTATGCTGTCTTGTGGCACATGACGGGGTAAGAGAAGTATGTGAGCGGAGCAGAGACAAACGGGGAAACATATTAGCGACGATAAGTGGCGCAAATACGGAAATCTGTGGACTTAAGCGACTTTGACAGAAGTCAGATTTTGTGGAGCACTGCCTGGGGGCGAGTATCTCGTAAACGGGGAAACTGGTCGGCTATTCGCGTGCTGCTGTCGTGAACAGCTACGGAAAGTGGTAGAAGAATGCTGAAAACACGAGTAGGCGACAAGAAGTTGGACGTCCATACCTCATCACAGAACATAGGGATCGGAGGTTTTCCCGCTCTCTAAAGCAGGATAGGCGGTAATTTAGCAAACCTGACAACAGAGTACAGTGCTGGTGCAGGCGCAAGTGTTTTGGAGCACGCCGTTCAGCTTACTTATTCTACCAAGCAAACATCTGCGGTTACACTCGTCTGGTATGAGACGTTCCCGGTGGGGTCCATTGGGAGCCGAAACGCACAATAATCCTGCGATCGGTGTGGGGCGGCGGTGGGGTGGGTGGACTGCTGTGGCCTGTTGTGAACCACTGAGGGCTACGGTGGCATGAAGCCTCTCCATCGTTTCTAGGTCCCCGGTTTAATACATGCATGCATACATACAGGGTGTTTCAAAAATGACCGGTTTATTTGAAATGGCAATAAAAACTAAACGAGCAGCGATAGAAATACACCGTTTGTTGCAATATGCTTGGGACAACAGTACATTTTCAGGCGGACAAACTTTCGAAATTACAGTAGTTACAATTTTCAACAACAGATGGCGCTGCAAGTGATGTGAAAGATATAGAAGACAACGCAGTCTGTGGGTGCGCCATTCTGTACGTCGTCTTTCTGCTGTAAGCGTGTGCTGTTCACAACGTGCAAGTGTGCTGTGGACAACATGGTTTATTCCTTAGAACAGAGGATTTTTCTGGTGTTGGAATTCCACCGCCTAGAACACAGTGTTGTTGCAACAAGACGAAGTTTTCAACGGAGGTTTAATGTAACCAAAGGTCCGAAAAGCGATACAATAAAGGATCTGTTTGAAAAATTTCAACGGACTGGGAACGTGACGGATGAACGTGCTGGAAAGGTAGGGCGACCGCGTACGGCAACCACAGAGGGCAACGCGCAGCTAGTGCATTAGGTGATCCAACAGCGGCCTCGGGTTTCCGTTCGCCGTGTTGCAACTGCAGTCCAAATGACGCCAACGTCCACGTATCGTCTCATGCGCCAGAGTTTACACCTCTATCCATACAAAATTCAAACGCGGCAACCCCTCAGCGCCGCTACCATTGCTGCACGAGAGACATTCGCTAAAGATATAGTGCACAGGATTGATGACGGCGATATGCATGTGGGCAGCATTTGGTTTACTGACGAAGCTTATTTTTACCTGGACGGCTTCGTCAATAAACAGAACTGGCGCATATGGGGAACCGAAAAGCCCCATGTTGCAGTCCCATCGTCCCTGCATCCTCAAAAAGTACTGGTCTGGGCCGCCATTTCTTCCAAAGGAATCATTGGCCCATTTTTCAGATCCGAAACGATTACTGCATCACGCTATCTGGACATTCTTCGTGAATTTGTGGCGGTACAAACTGCCTTAGACGACACTGCGAACACCTCGTGGTTTATGTAAGATGGTGCCCGGCCACATCGCACGGCCGACGTCTTTAATTTCCTGAATGAATATTTCGATGATCGTGTGATTGCTTTGGGCTATCCGAAACATACAGGAGGCGGCCTGGATTGGCCTCCCTATTCGCCAGACATGAACCCCTGTGACTTCTTTCTGTGGGGACACTTGAAAGACCAGGTGTACCGCCAGAATCCAGAAACAATTGAACAGCTGAAGCAGTACATCTCATCTGCATGTGAAGCCATTCCGCCAGACACGTTGTCAAAGGTTTCGGGTAATTTCATTCAGAGACTACGCCATATTATTGCTACGCATGGTGGATATGTGGAAAATATCGTACTATAGAGTTTCCCAGACCGCAGCGCCATCTGTTGTTGACAATTGTAACTACTGTAATTTCGAAAGTTTGTCTGCCTGAAAATGTACTGTTGTCCCAAGCATATTGCAACAAACGGTGTATTTCTATCGCAGCTCGTTTAGTTTTTATTACCGTTTCAAATATACCGGTCATTTTTGAAACACCCTGTACATACATATGATAGTTCAAGTATGTAGGACGACGTCGCAAGCAGAAGATGAAGTCATAGAGGAAGTACATGAGGATACTGAACTGGTAATTCAGTACCTAAAGAGAGATGAAAATCTGATACCCATGGCAATGGCAACTGCAAGGCGGTTGTAGGGGAAGGAGTAGGAGAAAAAGTTACAGGAGAATATGGGCTTGGTACTAGGAATGAGAGAGCAGAAAGACTAATTGAGTTCTGTAACAAATTTCAGCTAGTAATAGCGAGTAGTCTGTTCGGGAATTACAACTGAGGAGGTATCTTAGGAAAAGCCCGGGAGATAAGGGAAGAAAAAAATGGTTCAAATGGCTCTGAGCACTATGGGACTTAACATCTGAGGTCATCAGTCCCCTAGAACTTAGAACTACTTAAACCTAACTAACCTAAGGACATCACCCACATCCATGCCCGAGGCAGGATTCGAACCTGCGACCGTAGCAGTCGCGCGGTTCCGGACTGCGCGCCTAGAACCGCTAGACCACCGCGGCCGGCGATAAGGGAAGATTTCAGTTATATTACATTACGGTCAGGCAGAGATTCCGAACTTATATAATGGATTGTAAGGCGTACCCAAGATCAGATTAGACTCAGATCACAATTTAGTACGGATAAAGAGTGGGCTGAAGTTTAGAAGACAAGTCAGGAAGAATCAGTGTGCAATGAAGTTTTCAAAGGCTGTAGAAGCTGCGATAAGGAATAGCTCAGTAGGCAGTTCTGTTGAAGAGGAATGGACATGTATACGCAGGAGGCGGCTACACGGGTAGCAGAGGCTGTGTGGCGTGGACTGGGCGGTTTTTAGGTTAGAGGGTCTCGGGAAAACACAAGAACGGCTTCAGCCACAAAGGGTACCGGCTGAACACAGGAAAAACGTAGATACAGGAACCATTGGTATAACTGTTGTAAATTGTTGTAGATGTGTTGGGAAAGGAGGAGGAGGAGATTTAGTGTTTATCGTCCCGTCGACAACGAGGTCATTAGAGACGGAGCGCAAGCTCGGGTTAGGGAAGGATGGGGAAGGAAATCGGCCGTGCCCTTTCAAAGGATCCATCCCGGCATTTGCCTGAAGCGATTTAGGGAAATCACGGAAAACCTAAATCAGGATGGCCGGAGACGGGACTGAACCGTCGTCCTCCCGAATGCGGTTGGGAATGTACCAGAGCTCCAAGCGCTAATAGAAAGCTCTGATGCTCAAATCGTTATAGGCACTGAAAGCTGGCTAAAGCCGGATATAAGCCCAGCCGAAATTTTTGCGAAGAAAGAAACGGTGTTCCGAAAGGATAGACTAAACTCGGTTGGCGGCGGCGTGTTTGCTGCTGTCAGAAGTAATTTAACTTGTCGCGAAATTGAAGTAAATACTTCCTGTGAGTTAGATGGGCAGAGGTCATTGTTGGCAACCGGAATGAAATAATTGGATCCTTTTACCGACCTCCCAATTCAGATGATACAGTTTGCTGAAAGGTTCAAAGAAAACTTGACTTAGATTTCAAAGACGTACTCGACTCATACGATAATAGTTGGTGGTGACTTTAACTTACCCTCGATATGTAGGCGAAAATACATGTTTAATTCCGGAGGTACGCATAAAATATCATCCGAAATTGTGCTAAACGCACTCTCTGAAAATTATTTCGAGCAGTTAGTTCATGAGCCCACGCGAATAGTAAACGGTTGTGAAAACACACTTGACCCCTTAGCAACAAATAATCCTGAGTTAATAACGAGCATCAAAACCGATTCAGGGATTAGTGAACACAGGGCTGTCGTAGCAAGACTGAATATTGCAATCCTCGAAAAATAAGCGAAAAATATACCTATTCAAATAAAGCAGATAAAAATTCACTTGACGCCTTCCTGAGAGACAATCCCCACTCATTCCAAATTAATAATGTAAGTGTAGACCAGATGTGACTTAAATTCAAAGAAATAGTATCGGCAGCAATTGAGAGACTTATACCAAATAAATTAACAAACGAAGGAGCTGATCCACCTTGGTACACAAAACGTGTTAGAACACTGTTGCAGAAACAAACATGCCAAATTTGAACAGACGAAAAATCCCCAAGATTGGCGATCTTTTACAGAAGCTCGAAATTTAGTGCGGACTTGAATGCGAGATGCCTATAACAGTTTCCGCAATGAAACTTTGTCTCGAAACCTGGCAGAAAATCCAAAAGGTTCTGGTCGTATGTGAAGTATGTTAGCGGCAAGAAACAATCGATGCCTTCTATGTACGATAGAAATGGAGATGTTGTTCTTGTTGTGGTCTTCACTCCTGAGACTGGTTTGATGCAGCTTTCCATGTTACTCTATCCTGTGCAAGCTTCTTCATCTCCCAGTACCTACTGAAACCTACATCCTTCTGAATCTGTTTAGTGTATTCATCTCTTGGTCTCCCTCTACCATTTTTACCCTCCACGCTGCCCTCCAATGCTAAATTTGTGATCCCTTGATGTCTCAGAACATGTCCTACCAACCGGTCAATCCTTACCCTTCGACCATCATCAGTTATTTAGCTCCCCAAATAGCAAACCTCATTTACTACTTTAAGTGTCTCATTTCCTAATCTAATTCCCCCAGCATCACCCGATTTAATTTGACTACATTTCATTATCCTCGTTTTGCTTTTGTTGATGTTCATCTTATATCCTCCTTTCAAGACACTGTCCATTCCGTTCAACTGCTCTTCCAAGTCCTTTGCTGTCTCTGACAGAATTACAATATCATTGACGAACTTCAAAGTTTTTATTTCTTCTCCATGGATTTTAATACCTACTCCTTATGGAATAACGTCTCAGTTATGTGACTGGATCTGTGATTTCCTGTCAGAGAGGTAACAGTTCGTAGTAATTGACGGAAAGTCATCGAGTAAAACAGAAGTGATTTCAGGCGTTCATTATCTATATAAATGATTTGGGAGACAATCTGAACAGCCGTCTTCGGTTGTTTGCAGGTCACGCTGTCGTTTATCGGCTAATAATGTCATCAGAAGATCAAAACAAACTGGTAAACGATTTAGAAGAAATATCGGAATGGTGCGAAAAGTGGCAGTTGACCTTAAATAACGAAAAGTGTGAGGTCATCCACATGAGTACTAAAAGGAACTCGTTAAATTTCGGTTACACGATAAATCAGCCTAATCTAAAAGCCGTAAATTCAACTAAATACCTAGGTATTACAATTACGAACAACTTAATTTGGAAGGAACTCACAGAAAATGTTATGGGGTAGACTAACCAAAGACTGCGTTTTATTGGCAGGACACTTAGAAAATGTAACCGACCTACTAAGGAGTTTGCCTACGCTACGCTTGTCCGTCCTCTCTTAGAGAAGTGCTGCGCAGTGTGGGATCCTTACCAGGTAGTACTGACGGAGTACACCGAAAAAGTTCAAAGAAAGGCAGCACGTTTTGTATTATATCGAAATATGGGAGAGAGTGTCACTGAAATGATACAGGATTTGGGATGGAAATCATTAAAAGAAAGGCGTTTTTCGTTGCGACGGAATCTTCTCACGAAATTTCGATCACCAACTTTCTCCTCCGAATGCGAAAATATTTTGTTGACACCGACTTACATAGGGAGGAACGATCACCAAGATAAAATATGGGAAATCAGAGCTCGTACGGAAAGATACAGTTGTTTATTCTTTCCGAGCGCTATACGAGAATGGAATAATAGAGAATTGTGCAGGTGGTTCGATGAACCCTCTGCCAGGCACTTAAATGTGATTTGCAGAGTATCCATGTAGATGTAGATGTAGACATCTCTATAAAGGTCTATCATAGAACTTGGGAGGAAATTCATACCTGCAAAGGGTAACAGAGAAATACTTCAGTTGATCTATGAAAGAAGGAAGAAGAAAAACGTTCAGGGGAATTCAGAAATACAAGTCACTTTGGAATTCAATAAATTGGAAGTGCAGGGAAGCTAAGACGGCTGCATGGGAAACGTGAATAAATCGAAAAAAAAAGATTGTCCGAAGGCCTGATTGAGAGTGTAGGAAAGTCAAAACAGCTTTCGGTGAAATTAAAAACAAAGGACGTAACATTAAGCGTGGATTGGAAGTTCCACGGTTAAACTCAGAAGAGAGTGCAGATAGGTGGAAGGAGTACACTGAAAATCGCTATGAGGAGGACTTGTCTGATGACGTAATAGGAGAAGAAACAGGAGTGTATACAGTAGAAAGAGGGGATCCAGTATTAGAATCAGAATTTAAAAGAGCTTTGAAGATTTGAGATTAAAAAAGGCAGAAGGTATAGATAACTTTACATACAGAAGGTGTAGATAACTTTGCATCAGAATTTTTAAAATCGCTAGGGTAAGTGGCAACAAAACGACTAATCACGTTGGTTTGTAGTACGTATGAGTCCTGCGATATGGCATTTGACTTTCGTTCATCCACACAATTCCAAAGATTGAAAGAGCTAACAAGGGCGAAAATTATCGCGCAGTCAGCTTAACAGGTCATACATCCAAGCCGCTAACAAGAACAATATACAGAAGAATGGATCTGAGGATCTGTTAGATGACCCAGGCCATACGATACTGCAATGCTCAGGGTGTAAATACCTTGTGGTTGCACGTGTTTCAATGCTGAGCGATATATAGATGTGCCATCAGCACTTCCATAGCAGTTATCATATTATGATCAGGGGTCTAACCTAACTAGCAACAGAGACACAACTTTGAAATTTAGTTTGTTTAATGTAAAAATATTTACTGTTTTATCTTTTATGTATTCATTTAACTCCAGTTTGGGTAATAAAGATTGTGTAGAAAAAAAGCAGTTTCTTTACTGGAATTCATTGCGTTATACCTGAAACAATATTGTCAGTTCCGGCGATCGAAATACACATGGAGAGTTATAGAATTTGTTAATATAGTGGTATATAAGAATTCAGGGCGCAATCTACATGTTATTAGGTTGCTTGTCCTCTAATTAAAACGGAAAAAGAGAACAATAATTGTTTGGATTCACCATCTTCGCTTGTATGCGACTCACCCGTCTAACCTTTTCCAGTAATCAGGTAGGAAGAAAACCATATACATTTTGTTTACTTCTGCCACAGTCGTTTCGGTTTATCTGAACAAGGTTTTCTCCCTTAATATTGTGGTAACAGTATTAGTTGTATTATTGTAACAAAGAGCATTGTAGGGGATAGTAATTATGTTAAAAACTGTTTAGCTGCTTGTCAACACTGCTTGCATGTATGTTCCCCACCCTTCGTATATAATTTGTTGTGTGAGGTTTCAGTAGAAAATATTTTCCTCTCCCTGTGTACATGCCATCAATATTACATTCAATGAAACTGACGTTTCGTAGTTCTATGACATTGTCTGACTTCCATTAATTAAGTTCCTGGTTCCGGTGGCTATACTCACGCATACAACAATAATAAAAAGAGGGATTACTCCATGCATCGAAAGAGGCGTCGGCTTACACGATGGAATTCTCATCCAATGAAACACCGCCAAGATACAGTATGACGATCCAAGCTGATAGTATGTCAATAACATTAGCCTTGCTCTCTATAGTGTAAACACTAATTTCAGTTAGTGGCGTCTAAGGCGCGAATGGCATCCTGTGATACAGCCATCCATGCTGCATTCACCTGGTTCCACAGTTCATCTGTGGTAGTTGGCATTGGGTCACAGTGCTACACCTGTCGTTTCACCATATCCCACAGATTTTCGATTGGCGACAAGTCCGGTGATCTGGCGGTCCAGAAAACACGTGTTCGTGCAGCAACAAGTGGCTGTGCATCGTCTTGCTGTAAAATGGCGTCTGGGGTGTTGTGCAGACAGAGTATGGCTACGGGTCGCAGGATGACATTCACGAGGGTTACACTGGTCACAGCGCCCTGGACACGCACCAACTGTGATTTGTTTTTGTACCCAATAGCAATCCACACCATGAGGCCTTGAGTTGGCCCAGTATGTCTGGTGCGAAAGCAGTCACTGTGATGTCGGTCCCCCTGTCTGAGGCGAACCAGAATGCGAACATTATTGTCAAACGAACAGAACCTGGATTCGTTCGAAAACACTACCTGATGCCCAGTGACGTCGTTCCATACGTGATTGTCACCTACCATGTTTCTGCACATTCGTCAAAGGCAAGTGGAGAAGTGGACGACGCGCACGTAACCGATGCCGTAATAAACGGTAGTTGACTGTTTCCACTGAAAGTGTACGGTGTGTTACAATCTTCCACTGCTACGCCAGACCCGAGCAGGATGCAGATATGTCCTGGAGTGCCGTGCGCATGAGGCGTCGATCATCTCACCGAGGCTGGGGGGGGGGGGGGGGGATCTGGATGCTGCGACCTGATCCATCTAGTCGTGTTCTTGGGCCTTCAGTGAACCATTCTGCACACACCCGTCGCACTGCCGAAACACTTGGTCCCACAAGAGCAGAAATTTCCCGGATGGATGCATCACGTACTCTCATGCCAACATTGCGCCGCAGTGATCCGACGGTACAGTTCGCGTATACGTCTGTGAGGAATCCTGCACGTCTGCTCAAGTCACACCGCTCCATTAGTTTTGGTTTATAACGACACTGGGAGCTGCGGGAACATTCTACCGATGGGTGGTGTTGCTCCGCTATATCGAAGTTGACTTCGAACCCGCGCGCCGACATTATTCAAATGTTAATCATTTCTGCAGATCATTCTACTGTGCACATCCTGTGAAAATGAACGTCCTATCTAGTCGTTCGAGGTGATCTGTTTTTTTATTCTTATTATTAAATGGTATTATCTAGACAGAGAACGCTTACTCTGCTCAGCAATTATTTAATTGGCATAGCAAAATAAAATTGTTTTTATGTGAATCTGAGTAATCGTGGCAAATATCTCACCAACCATGAAAATGTGCAACGCAGCGTTTCATATAGCTCTTGGAGTGCAGTGGGAATGTGGAGTTTGTTACGCTACGTGGTAGCGTTCTCGCTTCCCACGCCCGGGTTCCCGGGTTCGATTCCCGGCGGGGTCAGGGATTTTCTCTGCCTCGTGATGACTGGGTGTTGTGTCATATCCTTAGGTTAGTTAGGTTTAAGTAGTTCTAAGTTCTAGGTGACTGATGACCATAGATGTTAAGTCCCATAGTGCTCAGAGCCATTTGAACCATTTTACGCTACGTGTCACAGTTGTCGGCGTGCGAGTTCACGTTTGACAGGTAAGAGGGGTTTGTAGCAGGCCACGTGGTGGCTGAGCGTGGCTGCCCACAGCGGCTACAGCTTTGTACTTCGTCCGCTAGATTTCAGCGTTCTTTGATGTCTGCTACTGGAGTGGACACCATGTCTGAAAGCATGTGGCCGGTATTTCCACTCCTCGAGAGACTAAAGAATTTTTCAATGTGTAACAACAGTGAAACACTGAGAAATCAAGATACTCTAATAAAATGAGAACCCAGTAAGAAAAAAAATTGGAAATTTGTGGTAAGTTGTATGGGACCAAACTGCTAAGGTCATCGGTCCCTAAACTTACACACTACTTAATGTAACTTAAACTTACTTACACTAAGGACAACACACAGACCCATGCCCGAGGGAGGACTCGAACCTCCGACTGGGGCAGCCACTCGATCCGTGACAAGGCGCCCGAGACCGCGCGTCTACCCTGCTTGGCTACCCAGTAAGATACTAGAAAGACAATACCACGGAAATAAAGGGAATGTTATAGCAAGTGCGAGGGTATATGCCCGCCCTAGGTGCGATGAATAGTTTTTAAGTTATTCAGTGATAAACAACTTATAAAATGTATGAGCTTTAAAAATTTGTAACTCGGTGACAACGACACCGATTTTCATAAACGAAGTATCAATGGACAAGTTTCGTTTAGACCTATCAGAGAATCAAACCAAAACTGTGTTAATGTTAACATTTTTGAACTGCAGGCCGGAATGTGTCTTCAGTGCTGAATTTAGCCACAAGGTTAATTCACATCGTAAAAGAAGCGGCAGAAAATAACAATAGTTAGGAAAGTACAAATAGGTTCATAATTAATTGTTTATGTATGTTAACAATAATATCAACAACAATAACGTTTTTCGTGTTAAAAGTGTAATTTGAGCGAAAACCAGTGAGTATTTGCGAGCAGTCTACGTGTGAGATGGATGCGCGGCGCATCGGTCGTCTCGTGAAAATATTCAGATTTTTCTAAGTACCCAATAGTGGACTTTGTAAATGTTCGTGTGTGTCGCCAGTGAACAGTTAGTAATTTTTTCGAGCTGTGGACTTAAGAGTATCTTTTGTCAGGGGACGATTCTGAGCTCTGAAACTTACCGCCTACATAGAGTGTGGATGCGGACTCGTTTGGCAGTTAGAATCAAAGAACTTCAACTTGAATCTGAACCAAGTCGGACACAGAATTTTTCGAGGCTTTGAAATAGGTGGGGACCTAGACGAGGTACTGCTTGACTATTTACGTTCTCGCTCACTATAAACATTCGTTATTGGAAGTTGATTGAACTTCTTGCTGAGGGTCGTAGGGAAAATCTAAGCATTTCGTGAAATTCAAACCCTTGTGAACTGTGAACTTTATTACGCAAATGGTTGCCTGCATTGTGTTGAATAATTTGGGCAAATGTGTCGAGTTGGTCCCTAGAAGTTAACGTAGCCAGACTTGGAGAAACCCAGCCTTACACTGTAGCCCGTGATGGTCTGCTACTAACTAAAACTTTAATAGATAATTGACACAGCAGTGCTGGGGACTCAGGTCTGTTTCAGTGATCCATGGAACATTGACTTTGAATTTACATTTGTTTAGTTCAGTACTTCAGTTTTGTTTTTACATTTTCAAGTTAGCTAGAGCACGTAGGAATTAGTGGACAGTGCAGTACAGCCGCAGGAGGCAGTCTGTTATAACAACTCCCAAATACAAGGCCTCGCATAAACACATTTTCTGTAGAATAAACTGCTGACACTCTGCCTGCTGCGTCAACAGCGAAAGTTACCCGTGATACTGAAGAATGTTGCACACAACGTGTAGTATACTACGTCCGCATCTCGTGGTCGTGCGGTAGCGTTCTCGCTTCCCACGCCCGGGTTCCCGGGTTCGATTCCCGGCGGGGTCAGGGATTTTCTCTGCCTCGTGATGACTGGGTGTTATGTGCTGTCCTTAGGGTAGTTAGATTTAAGTAGTTCTAAGTTCTAGGGGACTGATGACCATAGATGTTAAGTCCCATAGTGCTCAGAGCCATTTATAATATACTACGCATAGTAACTGGTGCTAATTTTGATGATAAAATCACTAAGAAATCTATAAAATTTTACCAACTGCTGAAGGCAAGAAGCGATTGATGGCAAGTAATGATCGACCGCTGACTGCTGAGCCCAAGTCGGCACAGAATCGTCTAAATAGGAAATACTTGGAAACGAATAATTGATTTGCAAAGAAACTTGCACGTAAATTCGTATAACTGTGTTCAAAATTGCACATGTAACATTACTGGTATCAAGGAACCCCTTGAGTGCGAGATCGCATACTGAATCTTTATTAAGGCTCTTTTGTAAGTGTTGCGGTAACACTTACGACAGAAAAATATTGGCTGCTAATGACTCACCATGTGCGTCAGTAGCGCGACAGAAAATAATGTCCGGGAGGTGCAGAGATCAACCTTTTATGATTGTGTGTGTTACACTTCACGAAATGGACATCGCCAGAATTCAATAAATGTTCAAAATAAACCATTAAAAACCATTTACTTTCAACATGAATACCTAATGAAAAATTGCGCTCCACAGTGACCACAAGAGTTCGCAACATCAAGATCGATAGCGAAGTCCTTGGGAGTTACGAATCGTGCAGGACTCTCAGCTAAGTGCCCACTTTAGGAATGCATATAGAATCATATCGGTGTGACGGGATGATGGTAACTCATGAAATGTGACGGCATGCAACCGAATGCGAAACATTCTGTCGTGGAGCTTATCGTGGAGCTGGCTGTTCTTTAAGGTGTAGCTTCAGATAGTGCGATAATATGTTTTATAGGCACGGAAAAAAACAAACATCGAGAGGCTCAAATTGTCCAGTGGTTCCAGGTGGTGTGCTACAATATCACACACTTTTCAGAAGGGATAGTTTGCTGTAAAGGAGTGCGATTTTTATAGGCAGAGAAGAAATCAAGCAAAAGCAAGTAATTTAAACCAGCTATTGGCCAAAAGCAGTACTCATAACATAGCTGTATTTCTCTTACATCAATTTTCCCACTCTTGCTTGTTGTGACGTAATTATTCCCTATTGCCCTTGCAAGATCTCACACACTCACTTCTCGCAGCGCAATAAATAACTTTCCATCCAGTTCACCATCCAGAATAGCAGTCGACACCATTATAAACGAATGCGTGAAGGCACTGGTTTTAGTTGGTTTTGATACAACTCTCTTGTTACCTCTTATTTCCAGTGTTCCTTTCATATGCATTCCTCTTCAAATCCCAGTAGGTCGGAATTGAAAACAAATTCATTGCTGATAGATGAGAAAAGGTTTCCTGTGCATCGTCAAGTTGACGCTTTATTTGAAATTTAATTATCTTAGGCCTCCCAATTCTGTAGCACTGTATAAAGTTATACAACCCTCCACTGTTATCTTTGAAATCACTGCAATCTATGTGGCGCACAATTTGATGTGCATAACGTAGTACGTCACTGGCATACAAATCCTGCAAACTGTATGCAGCATGTTTGAAACGCGCAGAAATCCATTTCTGCAACAACTGCTCCTGTCCTCCCTTGAATATCCGTAGTTTTTCTTCACTACACGGTCACACTGCTGCGGACTTATTCGAAATCTGTTCATAATTGTTTTTTTAATACTCCGTATATGTTCTTTTACATACGAAATTATGTTTAGCACCCGCTCGTTGGACGACGATTGTCCGTTACTACCTGTCCGACAAGGATGATGAACTCCGTGGCTATGCACACGTTTCAAAATCACTTTCATTTACTGAGCACCCATCGTCATCATTGTTATTCATCACGTACATTGTCGGCACAGTCGAGGGTATACACCACACATTCCACTCATTCGTCTTGCAGAAACGCTAATATTGCATCTGTCGCTTCTTTCACACTCTGAAATCTGCATAGCAGTCTTTGAATGGCTATCACTGTACGGGGACATTTTTAGACCTCCCAATAAAGGTGCGTTGATTACACTAAAGCTGTTGCCAAGGTTTTCTTTTTCTTGTGACAAGACTGAAATGAGGGGGGGGGGGGGGTCAGATGGCAAAGGCTCTGGATTCTATTAGATATAAGAATTTTTGACATTTTGCAGCCTGTCAGCAACTGTGATAAATTAATATGTCAAAAAACCGCCTCAGTTGCGAAATGTTACTGGTCTTTACCCAGGTTTCAGCTAGAGTAATCTAGCCTTCATCAGAAGCATAAAAGAAACTAATACATGCCACAATAAGGCACGGTCAAACATAAAAAGCTAAAGTACTGTGGTATAACGTCAAGGTACGTTACTTAGCTGAGGAGCAGCCCCGGCCCCACTTCGTGGAAAGCAGTCGGTTAGCCGCGTTCGCGGCATTCTTCTGTAGCACTACATTTCAAATACTTCTCTTTGTCTTCTGTTCCCGTTTTGTATGCACGCCTACAAAGTCACACGTTTTGAAGTTCATATTAGAAGAGTACACTAAAGCTGTTGCCTAGCGCTTTTTTTTTTCTTGCGACGAGACTGAAATGAGGGGAGGACTTTCGGGTCTTCAGACGGATAAAACTTTCATCTGCGCACAATATATTTTATTCAGTGACAAATATTTTGAATTGACTGACGGTGTGGCTATGTGGAGTGCTTTATCCCCCGTAGTCGCTAAACTTATTATGGAGGTCTTTGAGGATATGGCCCTGAAAACATTTACTTTTGAAGGCTACCTCTTTCTTGCTTGGCCACATGGAATAGATTCTCTGTACCGATTATTGGACCGTTTTAATTGTCTTCATCCGAACATAAAATTCATGATGGAGATTGAAAAGGAGGGAAGTTACCCTTTTTGGAAGTACTGGTTTATAAAACATATGAAAGAACTACTGGACACAGAGTTTGTAGAAAATCGACACACACTGATAGGTATTCACGGATTACCAGCTGTCATTCAACGTTTCAAAGTACAGGAGTCCTACGGACCTCTGTCAAAAGAGCATATGTTCTGTCCGAAGCTTAGAATTTACCACAAGAACTGCAACATCTTAAGGACCTGTTTAATCATGACAGATATACGGACAGACTGATTCAGCGTGCCTTTAAGTTTGAACCATTACCTAAACCAGCTGAAGACACTTTTAGTTCTGTGGCTTTCCTTCCACATGATGGGAACGTGTCTGTCAAGATAGGTAGGCTTTTAAAGGAAAACGAAATCAAATGTGGATGCCTTCTGTCGTCTAAGATTAGAGCACTTCTTGGCTCTGTTAAGGACGAATTATGTTTGAGGAAGTCTGGAGTTTACAAAATACCATCTGAGAATGATAAACCATATACTGACCAGACTACTGGACCGTCGGTGACAGATGTGTTGAAAAAAAAATGGTTCAAATGGCTCTGAGCACTATGGGACTTAACTGCTGAGGTCATCAGTACCCTAGAACTTAGAACTACTTAAACCTAACTAACCTAAGGACATCACACACATCCATGCCCGAGGCAGGATTCGAACCTGCGACCGTAGCGGTCGCCCGGTTCCAGACTGAAGCGTCTAGAACCGCTCGGCCACTTCGGCCGGCAGATGTGTTGAACATCACCGCCATACGCGAATATTACAGCTTGAGAAATCTGCAGTGGCTGGTCTTACAGAGGGACGTACGATGCTATGCAAAGAGACACAAGCAATGTAAATACCTGGGGTTGAGTTTTAAAAGAATCTGTCGAAATCAGACTAATAGATAATAGCATTAACTGTCATGATGGATACCCGCTAAGTAAAACTTGGAATCCTGTTTTATCAGACATGAAGAAACAACGGTATTGGAATCGGCCGGCTATGAGTAATAATCTTTAACAATAAATCGATTTTGTACAGTAATCACCACTGGAGGCCCTGCAACTTTTCTTGCACCAGGGGGCAGCAGCAACGTTTGAGAGCTGGCTCATAACCTTAGCGCATACTCTTTACTATTTCCGCTGCGTATAAAGGTCCTGTCATTCACGGTTTGAATCAGTTATCGGCGAGAGTGGCTTAGGTTTTCTCACCTAATGATGCGGGCCAGGTGGACCGCGGAAATATTGTGTGCAGATGACAGGTTGATATAGCTGCAGACAAGAATTTGGTATGAAGTAAATTAAAGCTTCTTACTGAGAGTGTATTTAGCGTGATATACTTCACGTAATATTAGTAAATGACTCTTAGAAATTTGGCACGTCGGTTCCCGTGGTGGCAGCCAATAGTATTATCTCCTACTAAATTGGCCCTATTTCTTTCGGAATTGGTGCGAACAGTGTCATCTGTTACCTGCCTCTCACCCAACGTCTTACGTCATGCCTTATCCACTGCAATCTCAGCTACACTGAGGACTTAATCTTCGGATGGAATCTTATGACTTCGAAATCAGAAATGTCACATTTTACACGTAGTGACGAAACAGCATCCTGTCGAATATTATTCTCATTAGAAATGAACGCGCTCGTCTAACACAAATGAAGGAAACATGATTCGACTCCAATGTTTTCTCATCTACGTAAACTTTGAGGAGATCGAATCCAGAATATTTAATTTATGGCAGGATTCACTGAATATAACACTCACACGCTCAAGCTAAATTCATAAACTAACAAAATATTTTACCAAACACAATGGGCAAGTGGTGGTGTGCTCGTGTCTGATAACGTATTGGTGGACACCGCACGACTAGCGTATTTGATCGTCAAAATGGGATTAACATCTGAGGTCATCAGTCCCCTAGAACTTAGAAATACTTAAACCTAACTAACCTAAGGACATCACACACATCCATGCCCGAGGCAGGATTCGAACCTGCGACCGTAGTGGTCGCGCGGTTCCAGACTGAAGAGCTTATAGCCGCTCGGCCACAGCGGCCGGCATTTGATTGTCATAGGACAATAATCCACACACAAAAACAAGGCAATATAAAAATGCAGATAAGCGCTCATAAACAAAATAAACATGTATATATGTGTACCAAAAAAAAAGCACAGGAAATAACAAGTGAGGACTTTGGTGTCTGTGGTAATAATTGTAATAAAGAGAACATTTTACAAAGATACCAGGCTTACAAAGAAACTACATGAGTAAAACCAGTTGATCTGTTGGAAAAAATGTGATTTTACTTCTCAGTTTTGGAAGATACTGAAAAAATAGCAGTTCAGTGTACTAATCTACAGTTACGCAAAATCACTGACAATGAGAAACAACCGCTGTTTTAGGAAAAAGTCTTTAGACCATTCTTCAGAGAAATACTTCGTGGTAGCTGAGCTTTTCAGCAATGTTTGTGGACGTCGATGTCTGCTTCCTTGATGCATAATCCTTGAGCATATAGTCCAGGAATTATCACCGTCTTGCTGCTCTTCTTGATCGTAGTAGCCCATCGTGAACGCAGCAGGAATGCACGATGTTTAGAGCTTCTAGAGGCAGTGACGAAAGTAAGGCACGCTTCATTCAATTAAAGCATGGTTGATTGACTCGGAGAAGGGGACTAGGGCATTGTCCCATCGGATTAAGGAAGGATGGGAAGGAAATCGACTCTGCCCTTTCAAAGGAACCATCCCGGCATTTGCCTGAAGCGATTTAGGGAAATTACGGAAAACCTGAATCAGGAATGCCGGACGTGGGTTTGAACCGTCGTCCTCCCGAATGCGAGTCCGGTGTGCCAACCACTGCGGCACCTCGCTCGGTAATAAAGTAATAAAAGCATGACTTATACCGACGTCATAATGTTGTTAGTCATTAGTCGCAGTTTTTGGTTCGATCGCGTGTCGCCACATTTCACGGTACAATAATCCACAATAACGAAGAACACTAATGTAGTTACAATTTCAGTTAACAGTGCGCGGTATGCATCAAACAATTCTTACTGTGAATAATAGCCACCGTACCCTCACATCAGTCGCACGGCGATCGACACACCGTACAATCAGTATTAAGTTCTTACTATCAAGTCAGGGCAAGGAAATGCGTTACCATATTTCATTATAATTTTACCATCCTCGGTTTGCACTGAACAATATCTGCCTGCAACCAAAACAGTGCACTTACAGCATTTACGCAGCTTAGCGGTCTGCACGTCATAGTTCTTAACGTTTACAAGCCGAGTAGAAGTTTCGGCGAGTAATCATTGTGACGTGTGTGGCAAGTACAGTAGCTCCTTATAAAAGGGACACACCGAAACCACCAACGGGTATCACATTTCGTTGGTGCTTAACCCTAGCATTACCAACGGGGGGGGGGGGGGGCCTCGTAGGCCCACTGACTCAGTTTTTCTATGTTGTATCCACACCCTTTGATATATGAACTTGAAAGCAAAGGTAATTGTTCGTTATTGAATGTACTATTGAGTCATTACAGAATTTCGGAATAAAAATGTAATTAAAATTCATTTACTTGATTTAATTCTCTGTGGGCCTTAGAAGCCCACCCGCTGGTAATAGCAAGGAAAGATTTACGAGGTTGAGTCTCTCGTTTCAAATTCTTACCATGAAACGAATTTTGGCATTGTTGCCTTCAGACATATTATTATGAAGCGGACCATTGTTATTTTCAGTGTTTCTGCTGCTGTTGAACCAGCAACATGAGTAGACATCGTTTACGTGATAGTTCCATTGAAAGAGTGCTAGAAGAAGTTTTGAACGAATCAGATTTAGAGGAAAGTGAAGTGGATGATGATGTGGAAGAAATTAGAACTGATTCATCGTCTGAGAATGAAGATGAGGTTGAAGCCAATCCACCAGATGATAATGATACGGAATGTGATAAATTCATTGCAAAAAGTGGACGAGAGTATATTACGAAGCCATCTCGACAATATCGGCGTTCTGTACAAAATATAGTGCGAGAAAGAATGGGGCTAGGACAACAAGGAAGAATTGCGTCTCCGAAAGAGGCTATAGAGCTCTTTTTTACACCTCAAATTATGAATCTAATAAAACTACACTCAAATGAAGAGGCTTCTCGACTAGGTATTCAGCACACAGATGAAGATGAGTTATTTTGTTATATAGGACTCTTGCTAATCATGGGTTCAAATCATGACAATAAGATACCTGTCCAAGATTTATGGTCTTTGCTTCAGGGCCGACAAGTGTACTATGGATCAATGAGTCGGACCCGATTTTTCGAATTGACTAAAATATTGAGGTTTGATGATAAGAACACAAGAGAAATTCGTCGCCAGACTGACAAGTTTGCTCCAATGAGGGAAATTTTTGAAAGCTTCAATTCTTCACTTCCATTGTATTTCATTCCTGGTCTACATACAACAGTGGATGAGATGTTGTCTTTGTTCCGTGGTCGCTGTCCATTCAAGGTGTTTCTAAAAGAAAAACCTGGAAAATACAGCATTCTAATTCGAATGCTGTCTGATTCTGAGACTAGATATGTGATCAGCATGGACATCTATACAGGCAAGTCAGGAAATACACAGCATGCAAATGGACCGATGGAAATTGTAAAGAGACTAATAAAACCTATTGAAAAATAAGGCCGTAATGTTACCACAGATCGGTACTATACTTCAGTGGAGCTTGCTGAGACTCTATGGAATGATTTACACCTCACACTTGTTGGCACCCTACAGTCTAACAGACGACACATACCTGAAGAGCTGAAGACTACAACTGGCCGCAGTTTACACTCTTCCATCTTTGCTTATACTGACCCTCAGACACAGAGGCCACCAGTTACTCTTGCATCAACGCTAATCCGCGAGAAGCCAAAACGACTGCTGTTGATGCTTTCAACTTATCACTCAGAAGGGGTGTTGAATGAAGACTCAAAAAAGACTAACATAAATCTTTTTTATAATTCTACAAAGGGAGGCGTGGACACCATAGACCAGATGGCAAGACACTACAGCACAAAGAGAGGAACAAGGAGATGGCCTTTGTCCCTCTTCTACACACTCATTGACATAGCAGCAATAAATGCATATTCACTCTTCCTCCTCAACTTTCCGAATTGGAAAAAGAATTTGCTAAACCGCAGAAGAGTTTTTATCACTAACTTATGTCTCGAACTAATAAGATCTCAAGTAGATAAACGGGCACAAAATTTGTATGGACTTCAGAAGCCAGTAATAATGGCAATGGAAAGCATCACACAACGGAAGCTCAGCTGCTCTGTAGAACCATCATCCTCAACAGCAGTACCAGGAACACGTGGACGGTGCCACCTATGCTGCCAAGAAGCTGCATCTAAAAAGATCAAGTACAACAAGCTGGGAAAGTCAACTGTTACCTGCTCTCAGTGCCACAAACACGTCTGTGGGAAACACTGCAGGAAGACAGTGTTGTGTGAAAAATGCGTTGCAGAATGAGACAGTAAATTTTGTTTGCTTCATGTAGTGTATCGAATTAAAAAAGTCGTTTTTATAAGAAAACACTATTTTGAAACATTATTCCAAAAGATATATAAACTGAATCTCGTGATTTGTTCATTTTATTCCTATTATAATAACATCTTTTATTATCCAGTATACAAAAACAATGTCTAAGCATTTTGAATTGTTATTAGAGGTATCAGAAGTAAATAAACTTGATTTATGATAAAATAAATTGTGGTATTCTTTATGGGCCTTTGAGGCCCCCCCGTTGGTATTACATGTAACAAAAAATACGTTGGTAATGCTAGGGTTAATACTGTCGATTTGCCGATATCTTTCTACACTGCTCAACACATCTCGATTCACATTAGAGTTTCAAAAATTCCGAATACCTCAACTTACAGTTTCATATAAAATTAAAGCTTCACAGTATTCGGTTCATGGAAACTGAATTTAAACATGTTAACAAACGTGAGAAAGTACAGCATCAGAATAAATGAAAATAGCAGCTACATGCATGACAAGCGCTGTTGCACAAAGAAAGAAATTTACAGAACTCATTGTGGAACACATCGTTCAATTTATCACGAAAATAAAGCAGAAAACAAGCAAAAAGAAAGCGCAGGAATTTAAAAAAAATGTCTGTACTGCCGTTCAGTAGCGTTTCCCTCGCAACGTGTGTAAATGACACGCCGTCAGTAATCACGTCACGGGAGGCCGCGAAATAGGAGTTATCATATCTCAATGAGGAAATAGAAACATTTAGCGCAGACAGGAACATGTACACGAACTGTGGTTCAATTTTAAATGAAAACATTTCATGTTGGGAGGGACTCTCCAAGGTATACAGTGACTGTAAAGATTCTTCTGAAGAGACAGTGGCTGCAGCATAGTACACCTAAGGCAAAGCATAGGACTGTAGTTAGAGGCATACTGACTGAAACACATTTGTTTGGCAAGAGAATCCTTCAGTGACTACCGTAGCAGAGTTTTATCAAATGATTTTTCACTCAACGTAAAGAAATTCTTGTCTTTTGTAAAGACTCTTATTGGCACCAAAGTTAGCGTCCAGTCACACTTGGATGAGACACGAAATGAAGTTGGGGTAGTAAAAACAGAAATGCCAGATTCTGTTTCAGGTGTTCCTATTCAAAGGAAAAATGAGGGTTATTGCCCCAATTTAACTCTCGTACTACTGAAAAGTGAATTAAATGCGCTAGTGTCAATGACTTGAGAAACAACTGAAACCGTTAGCCGGCCTGTGTGTCCGAGCGGTTCTGGCGCTTCAGTCTGGAACCGCGCGACCGCTACGGTCGCAGATTCGAATCCTGCCTCGGGCATGGATGTGTGTGATGTCCTTAGGTTAGTTACGTTTAAGTAGTTCTAAGTTCTAGGGGACTGATGACCTCAGATGTTAAGTCCCACAGTGCTCAGAGCCATTTTGAAACCGTTAAAATTGAAGAAAGCTCCATAGTCCAATGGAATCCCTTTCAGCTTCTACACTGAATCTGCTACAAATTTAGCTCCTCTTTTAACTATAATCTATCTTAGTTCCGTGTCCAGTAGTAGGAAGAAAGCACTGGCCACACCAACCTACAAGAAGGGTAATAGAATGTCCTTGACATCGATTTGTTATAGAATCTCAGAACATATTCTGAGCTGAAACATAATGAGACATTCAATAAAATTCATCTAAGTGTGAGGCCACATTATCAGTGTGTTAAATGTCAACGTTTCGGTCACTATTGCAAATGGCCTTTCTTAGGGTTTTTCATTGAGGACGCCTATTTGCAGTGATGGCCGAAAGGTCGGGAGTTATAGGCGTTAACAATGGAGTCATATACCCAGAAAATTTTAATGGAGTGAGACAGTGGCGGTGGCAGACTACATTTACATGATGAGCTTCTCTAAGGGATTGACTTACTCCAAGCAAACCAATATGGATTGCAAAAACATCGATCATCTTTTCTCACAGGTCCTACTGAAAGCCTTGGATCGAAGTATTCAGGTATATGCAGTATTTCTCTATTTCCGAAAAGCATTCGAAACAGTACCACATCTACGCTTATTATCAAAAGTACAATCGCATGGAGTGTCAAGTGAAATTTGTGACTCAGTTAAGCAGTTTTTGGTAGGGTTGACGTCACGAGTTATCTTGGATGGACAATCGTCGACAGATGTAGAAGTAACTTAGGGTGTCCTCCAGGGAAGTGTATTGGGACCATTGCGTTCATGTTGTGTATTACTCAAAAATGTTCAAATGTGTGTGAGATCTTGTGGGACTTAAGTGCTAAGGTCATCAGTCCCTAAGTTTACACACTACTTAACCTAAATTATCCTAAGGACAAACACATACACCCATGCCCGAGGGAGGACTCGAACCTCCGCCGGGACCAGCCGCACAAAGGTTCAAAGGCTTTGAGTACTATGGGACTTAACTTCTGAGGTCATCAGGCCCCCAGAACTTAGAACTACTTAAACCTAACTAACCTAAGGACATCACACACATCCATGCCCGAGGCAGGAATCGAACCTGCGACCGTAGCGGTCGCGCGGTTCCAGACTGTTGCGCCTAGAACCGCTCGGCCACTTAGGCCGGCCCAGCCGCACAGTCCATGACTGCATCGTCTTAGACCGCTCGGCTAATCCCGCTAATTCCTAAGGGAGAAAACTGCTGAGGTCATCCGTCCCTAGACTTACACGCTACTTAAACTATCTGAAACTAAGAACAACACGCACACACACACATGCCCGAGGGAGGACTCGAACCTTCCGCGGGAGGGGCCGCGCAATCCGTGACATGGCGTCAAGACCGCGCGGCCACTCCGCGCGGCTGACCCATCCTAGAGTGTTGCTGCACTGTGTGGTTTTTGCACCAAACTGGAATAAAAGGGGTTACTGATCATATAAAAGAAAGGTAGCACGAATGGTCACAGGTGTATTTAGCCTGTGCCAGAGTGTCACAGAGATGCTGAAGAACCTTAACTGGCGGGCTCCTGATGATAGACGTGAATTATCCCGAGAAAACCTGCTAACAAAGTTTCAAGAACCTGCTTTAAATGATGATTCGAGGAATATCCTAGAAACGGCTGGTGTCAGACCCGTAGGGATCGTGAGGACTAGATTAGATTGATTAAAGCCTGCATGGAGGCATTTAAACTATCATTCTTCCTGCTCTACATATGTGAATGGAACGGCAAAAAATTCTGATAAATAGTCAATGGTTTTATGTCTCCAGCTTTGTCGTCAAATAGGGGGTGTCTAGGAGTCCTTGGCACTCGGTTCGCTAAACAATCAAATGAAACAAGATTCTTGCTGCATTACCGTATTACATCACCCAAAGTGACCCTTCATTGGGTCAAAGAGATGGGTGGTGGAAGGTGCGAGATCCGGTCTGTAGGGTGGATGAGCAAGAACAGTCGAATGAAGGTTTGTGAGCTCCTCTCTGTTGCACAGACTTGTGTCAGGTCTTGTCATGGGGAAGGAGAAGTTCATTTGCATCTTTCTGTCGACTAACACGCTGAAATTGTTTCTTTACTTTCCTTAGAGTAGCACAATACATTTCATGGTTGATCGTTGCACTATGTGGGAGGACATCGAACAGAACAACCACTTTAGAGTCTCAGAAGACCGTCGCCGTGACTTTACCAGCTGAAGGTGTGGCTTCGAACTTCTTCTTGGAGGAGGTGTAGTGTAGTGATATAGCATGGACTGCCGTTTTGTTTCCATGTCGAAATGATAAGCCCATGTATCATCACCCACGACGACTTTCAACAAAAAAATCTCACTAACAGCCTTGTAACGCCAAACAAATTTGGCACACATGGTCCTTCGTTGCCCTTTATTGTCTTCTGTTAGGCGGCGATAACCTGCTGGGCACAAACTCTGAGTACATCAACTGGTGGGCGAGTGTGTCAGCATTACCAACAGAGACGTCCAGTTGTGTAGAGATGTGATTTTGATCCTCCTATCACCTCAGATGAGAGTGCCTGCCCATTCCAGCACTGCAGGAATCTCTGCTGTGTGTGTCAGCATTACCAACAGAGACGTCCAGTTGTGTAGAGATGTGATTTTGATCCTCCTATCACCTCAGATGAGAGTGTCTGCCCATGCCAGCACTGCAGGAATCTCTGCTGTGTGTGGCTGTCGGGAGATAAGACGGATTTGCACGACGTTTTCGCGATGATGACAGACACCTCACCCAACGACTCATCGTGCTTTTATTCTCTGCTAGGTCTCCGTAGACATTCTGCAAGCGCTTAAGAATATCTGTGATGCCTTGGTTACCGCCAAAAAAACTGAGCGACAGCTCTCTGCTTGGAAAGCACCACCGTGACAGACGCCATTTTGAAGGATGTGCACAGCGCTGCCTCCTATAGGAACTTGATGAAACTACAGGTGCTGGAGCGGGAATATTCCACGACGTCTGGCAACAAATTTCGCGTTTTTCCAACCGACATTGGCTGAGAAATAATGTGTTGTATTACTTACTCGTAATACCAGAAATTCTGGAGTAATCTTGCGTTCTATGCTACAGTATAACTGTGTATAAGGACCTTTTACATAATTGGTGTATAGAGTTGCATTCAAAAGCAATGTGTCTTACAGAGTGGGTGTGTTTGAAGCCGATGTTAGTTTCCACCGCCACATTACGTTAGCGGATTAGACGCGATGAGCAGACAATAGCGTGGTATTACCGGATTGCTGAGAGTTGGTGCCTAAGCTGCTGGGGCACCGCATCAGCGAGGGGGGACGGCCTTTCAGGAGAACACACACACACGCACACACAGCACAGTGGCAGGGCCGTCGCGTCAAATCTCACGCTAGACTGTACGCCGTAACGAGGCGGCGCCGTAATTATAGTTTATTCTCGAGGCGGCCGCTATTGCTTATTACCCACAATTCAGAGCCGGTGTCCCCAGATGCGCCGCTCGGACGGTCAAAGCGCCGGCTAATTGCGGCGGGCGTCGCACCTAATAGGTGGAACGGCGGCGCGGCGCGCGGCGCGTTAAAAGTGACGGCGCGCCGTTTGGCGGGCGGCGCGGCGTCGCGACGCCGGCGCCAAACTGCCGCTGCCGCTGCCCGCCAGCTAACGGCCACGCCGGCGCTCCGCACGCGCGCCGTATTAATCAACCAGTGCCGGGGGCATCTGCCCCACCCACACACCACACCACAAACCCGCAGCGCTTTGCGAGATCGCCGCGGTGTTCCGGCAATGCCTAATGCAGTGCGCTGCATGCCCCGCGGGTTTATCCGTTTAGCAAGGGAAAAAAGTGTTGCAAAAATCCACTTCTCTAATGTTCAGTAAAATCTTTCTAAAGCCAAGATCGGATTAAAATTTCTTTATTTACAAACAACCGGTTTCGACAGACTTTGCTGTCATCTTCAGCTCTGTAATATAGTGCATCTAGCGCTATGACATCGCATTTGAAATGAAAGCTTTTAGTCTGTCACTACAATAAATGGAAACGGAACTGTACAATTAGCGTACCTTCAAAAAATTTTATTCTAAAATATCTTCATTTTGAGTTGGACCCGCCAGGGTAGCCGAGAGCGCTAACGCGCTGCTTCCTGGACTCGGGTAGGCGCGCCGGCCCCGGATCGAATCCGCCCGGCGGCTTAACGACGGAGGCCGGTGTGCCGGTGTGCCGGTGTGCCGGCCAGCCTGGATGTGGTTTTTAGGCGGTTTTCCACGTCCTACAAGGTGAATACTGGGCTGGTTCCCATGTTCCGGCTCAATTACACGGCTCGCAGACATCTGAACACAGTCGCACTATTCCATGGATTACACTCGACGCAGACAGCTGGGGTACACTGATTCCGTCCCGGGGGGTACAGGGTGGTGGCAGGAAGGGCATCCGGCCACCCCTTAACCATAATGTGCCAAATCCGATTAACGATGGCTAACCCTGCATAACTGCGGGACGAGGCTCAAGCTACAGAATCTTCATTTTGAGTTGGATCTCATGCCAAGTTGCCATGTAGATAAAATAGCAAATTACGTAAATCAAAACGTTCCTCCTGCACAAGGCGATATAAATCAATATATGTAGCGCTCAATAGATGATTGTTACGCCATAAGAAAATACAGTAATGTGCATTTTATATTGTACTTTGAAGTAACAATCATCTGTTGAGCGCTATACATATCGATACGGTCATGTGCACAAGGTGCCTTTTTATTTTAAATGCTTCTTTTATGAAAAACATTTACAAAATATACTACCCTTTATCTACGTGACAACTTGGTGTGACATTCGTCTCAAAATGAACACATTTCATAGCAAAAGTTTTCGAAGGTATGTGATTGTACAGTTGCACTTCCATTTCTTGTAGTGCCAAAATAAAAACTTTTATTTCAAATGTGACGTCATAACGCATGATATGAGATATATTCCATGTGTATGCACTATATTACAGACCTGAAGATGACAGCAAAATCTGTGGAAATCCTTTATTCGTAAATAAAGACATTTTTATGTGACTTTATAAAGTTTTTACCAATTAAAACAAATCACCCCTTCTGATTTATCAACACGAGGTATTTCAATCTCTATTTTTTTCTCAACAGCACGATATCACGAGTAGATCCATGTCGCACTCAACTTGCTCCACGTCTTTTCAATGAATATGATCTCACTATGCCAATTAATTGTATCTGTCTGTCACGAAGTATAGGGGGAACTATTTTTTTACGCTATGTCATAAGGAGCGTCTCACTTCTAACCACTGTCTCTCGTCCCCCCCCCCCCTCCCATTCCATATGCAAAAGTCGCAAATTGGCGTAGCTGGCAAAAGTTCAGCTAAATTTCATAAAAAATTTAAAAAGTTAATAAAACCCCTTAGTATCAGGATCTCAAATAAATAAAATTAAGTGATGACTATTTTCATCTGAGAAACTGCTGGAACTGAAGATCTGTAGTTGTGGCGAAGCAAGGAAGCGCTAGTGAGGGTAGAAAATTATAATTTTTTTTCCATTCGCTAAGCCAAGATCAGTCCAACAGAGCGCCTGACATATGCCGTGAGTTTCAAACAAAGAGATTGCTCTATATACTTATATAAAGTTAAATATTTAAATATTAATTTAAAACTTGGTCGGGTTATGTTAGACTGTGAAAAGGTTAAGTATTGTGGATCTCAACATGGCTCGCTAATTATTTTCTTTGCAAATCCACTTTCGGTAAATTCTAAGAGTTGCGTAATATTAAAGCTAGAAAGTTCACTTTTGGAATAAGGTGCAGTTTATCATAAAAAGGAAGTTCCTCTTTCAGTTTTTGACTTATTCCACTTTTTTCGAAGTATTAGACATACATAATATTAAAGTTATGGGGTTCTACTTCAATAAGATTTAGTTTAGCATAAAAACATATGGAGAAAGTTTCCATGGAGATATCTATTTTTGAGTTATTAAAAAAGTCTTTTTTCGTACCTAAATTTTGTAAAAGTACTTAAATTAAGTAACCTTCGTTTTCAAGCTACAAAGCCAAGACGGCAGCACTATATCTACTATATGTAATAACGAAGCTGTATGAAGTTTCTATATATTATTATAATTTTTCGAGGTACAGAAATTAAAACAGGGACAGTACAGAGGCCACCATCTACCCTTGGTTCCGTTTAAAAAAAAAATGTGCAGCTCAAAATTTAAGAGTTATTGCACCAAGGAATTTCCAGAACTTAAGTAACATAAATATATACTTGCAGTGAATTTGGGATAGCCGTTAGCCTTCAACTAACAACGATATAAGTAATCATACAGTCATAAAGGGTGCTTACTGGGTGCTGCTGCCTAAGCTGAAAGCGCTTTTGATACAAGTGTTGCCATCGCCGTCCACACCGGGCATAGACGCTGACGGAAAGAAAATCGCAATACCAAGAAGTTGCGCGACATAAACGACAGTTGATAGGCGAGTTTCTACATCTGAAAGATAATGTCTGTTGAGATTTATCGCCTGTCCCTTGTAGCATCACTACGAGGAACCAAATCAGGTTTGCATCAAATACACTCTGCAATAGCCGTCAGTGCTCCATGACCGAGCGAGGTGGCGCAGTGGTAGCACACTGGACTCGCATTCGGGAGGACGACGGTTCAATCCCGTCTCCAGCCATCCTGATTTAGGTTTTCCGTGATTTCCCTCAATCGTTTCAGGCAAATGCCGGGATGGCTCCTTTGAAAGGGCACGGCCGATTTCCTTCCCAATCCTTCCCTAACCCGAGCTTGCGCTTGGTCTCTAATGACCTCGTTGTCGACGGGACGTTAAACACTAACCTAACCTAACTAGTGCTCCATGGACTTTGCACAAGTGTTTGTGAATATTCGACACAGTTTCTTTCTCTGCAGTGAGAAGTTGAATGACGGTACTCTTCTCGCAACGTACATCACCTACAGACGCCATTATGAAACTCTCCTGCAACTGCTCTATCTGTCGGAAGTGGACGGAATCTAGGCGCGCTCACTCAAGAGACTTCAAATTATACACACGTAACGTTTCGCATTCGTAGCAATCTTTTCGGTTGAGTAAAACAATTGCGTTGTGTTATTTTCTGGGCAACTCTCGTAGAACCACTGCAAGAAACTACTCGCGGACTGGATAGTCGGTGAGCGCTACCAATAGAACAATAATAACAAATAAATTGACAGTAACGCACTTAGAGCAATATTTAACCAGGAAACCTCTCAGCTCAACGCAACATATTTAGCACGTTGGAAGTATCCTGCCCAGTTTGGTCCAGTAGACCGCAGTTAAGTTCAAACGCCAAACGTTAATCAAATTCAAATATTACGCCCTTGGAGCGGAACGGAAAGGTATCCATGTGTCCTCACGCGGAATAGAAATCAGCTCACTAGCCTAAATAGTACGAAAGGTTGAATAGAGAATGTTTTCCAGGGTGGGCCAGTAAGATTTAATTTTTTGGGCTACAGTAATTAATGGTTCATTAAAATAATATAGAATATCGCGAGACTTACAGGGTGAAAATTATTAAAAAACTTAAATTAGTCACAAACTACGTCGTGCACAGATTTTATTTAACATGTAAACGTTACTACAGATATTCGGTTTTCGGTTATGAGACCATCGATATGCCTGCCATCATTGGTGATGATGTGCCGCAGACGAATAGCGAAATTCTGCATGATCCGCAAGAGTGTCGGAACATCGATGCTGTCGATGACCTCCTGAATGGCTGTTTTCAGTTCAGAAGTGGTTATGAGGTTATTGCTGTACACCTTGTCTTTAATACCGCCCCACAAAAGGAGTCGCATGTGTTCAGATCCGGAGAATATGGCGGTCAATCGAGACCCACGCCAGTGGCCTCTGGGTACCCCATAGCCAGAATGAGGTCCCCAAAGTGCCCCTCCAGGACATCACGCTCCTGCTTCGATGGGGTCGAGCTCCGTCTTTCATGCGGCACATCTTGTCGAAATCTGGGACACTTTGGATAATGGGGATGAAATCATCTTCCAAAACCTTCACGTACCGTTCGGCAGTCACCGTGCCATCAAGGAATGTCGCACCGATTATTTCGTGACTGTACACTGCACACCACACAGTCACCGTTGAGGGCTGAAGAGACTTCTCGATCGCAAAATGCGGATTCTCAGGCCCCCAAATGCGTCGATTTTGCTTATTGACGAAGCCAACCAAATCAAAACGGGCTTTGTCGCTAAACCAAACCCTACAGCGCACTCTAATTTCCATAATGCCCCGCCGTCAACCGTGCAATTGGAACGTCCTAGTGTAAACCGTTCAGAAGTTAAAACGATTGTATTTCATATAGTTCAATAATGGCCATCCTATAAGTTTCAAGGTACACGCCGTTGTAGGGTGAGAATCAGCACAACAGTTCAGTAATGATACATAAGACATAAGTAAACAGCAAAGAAGAAAATATAAAAAACTTCACTTCAATAACTTGTTAAATTTTGAGCAAATGCGATACCAGGGTGACCCATCGGGAGGCCGTTAAAAGCGGCGCTCCTGGTAACGGAGGACTTTACATTCAAATTTGGACACAGCATGTGGGCGGCAGCCACGAAATTCTAAATCAGGAGGCTGTGCTGAAGCACCAACCGGAAGGCAACGCCCCTGCTTAGTCAGAGAGTAATGGCCAAAGCAGAGGTTCCTATCGCAACAGGAGGTACACTGAGAACACCAAATACTGACAAGAAACCGCTTGATTGAGAGGTTTGCAAGTTCAATTTTTAGTAGGACTCATTTAAAAGTGTTGTGTTATGACAGGAAAAATATTAGCTGTAAATGGCTAACCAAGTGCATCAGGAGGGCGAAAGAAAATGAGTGTCCGGAAGGTGCAGAAATCAACCTTCTATGGGATGCGTGTTACTCTTCACAAAATGTTCACAACAAATCATGGGCAACGAATGAAAACTGGCGCGCCACAGTGATCACAAAGATTCGCACCATCAAGATCGAAAGCGTATTCTTTGGGGGTTACAAATCGTGCAGGACTTCAGCTAGTTACTCTCTCTTAAAGAATGCATATGTAATCATATTGATGCAACGGGGTGATGAGAACTAACGGAATGTGATGGCATGCAACCGAATGCGAAACAGTCTGTTATGGACCTTTTCGTGGAACTGGCTATCCTTCAAGGTGTGACTGCAGATAGTACAATAATGTGTTTTATAGACACGGAAAAAACAGAAATTGAGAGAGCGAATTTGTCCAGTGGTTCCAGTTCGTATGAACTGCAATGTTACACTTTTCAGAAGGGATAGTTTGCTCTAAGGGAGTATGATTTTTACACCCAGACTAAGAATCAAGCAAAAGCAAGTTATTCTGACTAGCTACTGCCAAAATACAGTGCTCGTACCATAGTTGTTGTTCTCTTACGCCCATTTTCCCAGTCTTGCTTGCTGTGAAGTAATTGTTTCGCACTGCCCCTGCAAGAAAGAATCGTTAGGGGCAGAGTACCTACGACACTCTCTTCGGATCCCGACTGATTGGAATTGAAAACAAAATTATTCCTGAACGATGGCAAAACTACAAAACACCAACCCCAAAACATACTCAGAAGTACAAAAACAAACAGAAAACAGTGGTGTGCATGAAATTCTGCTGTGAAAAACATAAGAAATGCATAGAGCTGCAGAACAACTAAAAACTAGACCAAAATTATCAGTGTCTATTGCAGAGAAACATCAGCGATGCGCTAGCAGACGGAATTTCCCGATGTAAGTGAGAAATCAAGCGAAAATCAGCGCAAGTACAAAGTAACATATTCTTAACGAACTGTTTTTCCATCTTAAAGGAAACCAAATGTAAATAGCTTAGTTACAGGACACTGCTGATGCTTCACCTCAATAAAGTGAAACGGGTCTGGTTTAAAAAGTCATACAGTTTTGTAGTTGCAACGACAGAACAAAAACGGGATAAGTTTTTTTATCTCATCCACAAATTTTTGGACCGATTTTGCAGCTTGCTGTGCGTCGTCAAGCTGACGCTTTGTTTGGAATTTCATTACCTTAAGCCTTCAAATCTGTTGCCGTATTTGAAGTATGCATCCATCCACTACTTCACTTGACATCACTGTAAGCTACGTCGCGCGGAATTTGATGTGCGTAACGTTAATGGTCAGTATCATGTACACCGTGTAAATTGTATGGAGTATTTTTGAAACGCTCGAACACCAGTTTTTGTAACAATCGCTCCTTCTCCTCTCTTGAATATCTGTAGCTTTTCTTATGTGCCACACTGTCATATTACTGCGGATTTATTCGAAATCTGTTCATAATAGTTTCTTTACTACGCTTCGGACGATCTTCCATGTACGTACTTGTCTTTAGTACACGCTCGAGCCTGCCGGGGTGGCCGAGCGGTCCTAGGCACTACAGTCTGGAACTGCGCGACCGCTACGGTCGCAGGTTCGAATCCTGCCTCGGGCATGGATGTGTGTGATGTCCTTAGGTTAGTTAGGTTTAAGTAGTTCTAAGTTCTAGGTGACTGATGACCATAGCAGTTAAGTCCCATAGTGCTCAGAACCATTTGAACCATTACACGCTCGCTGGAGAGCGATGGTTCTTTACTAAGTTTCACTGGAGACGAGATTTGTGGCTTGCTGTCCGACAATGATGATGAACCACGTGGTTCGACACCTGTTTCCATACCACTTTCACTTGTTAAGCATGTGTCGTCATCACTGTACTTCTCAAGTACATTATCCGCACAGTCGAGCGTATACGACACCATCTTGCAGTAACGCTAATATTTCGTCTGCCGCTTCTTTCTCATTCTGCGAAATTCCTTGGCTTCCTTTCTGAGGCCATATGAAGTCCGGTAGCTGTCATTGTAGATATAATGTAATGATTGCTTTGCTTGTCGTTGACATTACTCTGCCTTTTATCGACACCACAAGCTCTGTATTTCTGGTGTGAGTTGCTTGTCGAACCTGTAGCCTCGTGCTGTGCTCAACATTGTTTAAGGAACCATATGCACTCGAGCACAGACGAGATTTGATTTAGTGAACTTAGAGTATATGTATCGATTTTTTAAGACAAGACAAAGAAAAGTAAAAGAGTTAACACCGCTCTCTTGTCGCAGCCAATAGGCATCTATACTCTTATGTCATTCGTTGACCTAGAAGGACGTAATATTTTGTGTGGCTCCACAGTTAGCCATATTGATACTTACTTGCAGAAAAGAGGCGCAGGATTAATATGTCGCTCTCATTTGTGAATTATCTGCAATTATTTACCTAGAATTTTACGTGTCATTCATATCGTAATGTATATGTTGAAATGAATATATGTTTTATTTAATCGTATGCTTTTCTCTGTTTTAGTAGTTTTAGTCACCCCATTGTTATGATTGAAGCTGAAGTCATATATCAGACTTTGTCTACAAAAAATATATAATGAGCCCTGGCTACGTTCCGTACATCTTCGGACGTGCGAAGCTCGATAAATTCACGGTGTAAATTGCGTTTACTTTATTGTGTGACCTCAATGAACAATGCTACGTAAGATTTTATGAAACATTAAGAAATTCAATTCCAATCTTAAAGGCGAAACAAACTTTAATCTCTCATTTACTTAACCAAACAACAATAATTATTATTATTACAAATTATTATTATTATTATATTATTTTATTATTTTATTTTTATTTGTTAAAATTGGACATCTCCAGCCCCTCTCCCTGTTGCCATTAGCAGCCAATATTGCGATTGCTTGGTAGACAATACGTGGGGCGTTGAATGCCATAGACATCAGAGGTTTTTAGCGGACTCGCACTCAAGGTGTTCCTTGACCAGAAATGAACCTTCCTCGGTTAAAGTTAGCTTCGATAAATAAGAGTTTCCGAACGTTCTCACCGAGAACATCTTGTGAGGTGTCAGCTGAAGAATAACTGCCGATGTTGTCAGTAGCTCGGGCTTCTTCCCGCCTGCTCCCATCAGAGTGCGCCCACGTCAGTCCACTGATTGCCTTCCACACGTCCTCCTAGGAAACACGCCGGTGTGTTCAGGAGACAAATCGGCATTTTATACGTTATACAAATTTATAAAAATTATTCCTGTTGGGTGGATGGTTGATGCCATGTAACGTCCCTTAGCAAAAGACATATTTTGTAGTAAAGAGAGAACATTGTGCATCATATTCTGTTATTGTATGGAATTATGTATTTTTTTTTATTATTATTTATTTTAGATAATATCTGTGTCGGCGAGTACTGAAACCGCACAGACGATAAATATCATACAAAGATAAGAATATACCACTAGTATAAATAATACAGAACGAACATTAATTTCTCTGTCTTCTTCTTGGAGTTGTACGAGTAAGATAGCCTGTGACGTTGCAGTATACGCTAACGTAGTCTTCTTTTGTCATGGTCGATAGATGTACGCCATTACGTACTCATTGTAAAAGGTGTGTATTAGTTAACATATTTGAATGTTTTGAATGGAGTTATTTAATGAAACCTTGCATTATTATTTGTAGTAGCTTGCTTGGAATATTATCACATCCTTTTAAGACATTTTCAGTTATTTAAATAGTATCCGTGGTGCAGAGCTGCGCTACGAACGAACGAGTCGCTGCCGCGGCGTATTCAAACTGCATTAAAAGAAATCGATCATACCGCAAAGAAGCGGGAAGGTAATAGTGAAATAAAATCATCTCTTTCAGCTTCCGGACTTGCAGAGCAGAGCAGCAGATTTTATGATGTGTTTTGCAGGTTGACGCGGGCTGCTGATAATATATTGCTAACAGTACAAAAGAGATAATTTATCTACGTAACATAATAGGAATTTTGCTGTGCTTAGTTCTGGTCTGGCAAACCTTATAGTGGTTGGTTGGTTGGTTGGTTGTTTGGGGAAGGAGACCAGACAGCGTGGTCATCGGTCTCATCGAATTAGGGAAGGATGGGGAAGGAAGTCGGCCGTGCCCTTTCAGAGGAACCATCCCGGCATTTGCCTGGAGTGATTTAGGGAAATCACGGAAAACCTAAATCAGGATGGCCGGACGCGGGATTGAACCGTCGTCCTCCCGAATGCGAGTCCAGTGTCTAACCACTGCGCCACCTCGCTCGGTGTAAACCTTATAGTGAAAACGTATTTTTCTCCGACAATAGTCTCATGTTCTTGTGCTAGTCGTGGTTATTATTGATGTTTTACTCTTAACAAAAATCCACTGCAAAATTTTGATGTGAAAAATCTTCGTGAACTGTAACATCAGTATTCATAACAAAATTAATTTTCATTTCCAGTAACTATAAAGTAGGGAAGATATGTTGACTTTTATAGTGAGTTACCATAATTAAAAGATGTTCCTTTAATAGAAAGCCAGATACAGAACAATAAGAACCCAATATATTCTGTTTTGTTGAAAATTAATGATTATAAAGAAATTCAAGGCACAGCATTACTAAAAGGTATTTCGCGGCTCTTTTCGTATATGCGTTGTTACGCAAATAAGAATCGAGCAATAACAAAACAAAGCCAATAATAGAGAAAAGAGTTTTTACGAAAAGTGAAAGCCACCACAACGTTTCTCTCCTGTTTTGTCCAGCCCTTGAGTATAGATGTCGAGCTATGTCACATTCACATGTGGAGTGTTCGCTTTACTATCATTTTGTAGTCTAATCTACGTTTTCGTTTATTTCATTATTTATTGTATACCCTCAGCTTTCCTACTTGATATGCATTTGTGTCACATACCATTGGGCAAAAATTTTTTACTTTTCTTCTTATATACGTGTATTTTGCATACATTTTTCTTAGATATTCCGGTGTGTACTGATGTTTAGCACATATTTGTTAATCAATACTTCTGTTTATTGTTTAATTGTTGTATCTCATTATGCACAGATCTATTACTTTGTTCGTTATGATTATAACTATGTGTACTCGCATGCCATCTATCGGCATTTTGGTGTTTTGTTGTGTGCTGTGTTTCCTTGTGAGCTGTTTGCTTACAGCACTGGATGGGGCCACATACTATTGGTCCCATTATCATCCCTCAATACATTATTTTCGTTGACAAGTTAAGGTGTACAATTTTATATGCAAAACAATGTATATCAATGCCGACTTGCGAGATGGGTTTCTGACCTGCATACTCGTATCTTTGGCTTATTCATGGCGTTGTGGTATTTTTTTTATATATACTGTTTTCCCTTTACTTCTTATGTTTTATCTGAATCTTACAAGCTTTATTTTACAAAGATTCGGCTCTTTGCATGCGTGTCCACTGTGATGCATATGTTGTCATTTTAGGAACAAACGCTTTGTTTCTTATAATCAGTATGTATTTACGTTTTGTCTTTATTATTAAGGGTTGTATGATCCCTTTTCATACCTTACCTGAGTGCAGTTTTCTGGTATTATTTCAGATCTGAAAGATAGCTTTGGAGAAAAAAGAAGGAGCTATATGAATATCAAGACCTCAGATGGCAAACCAACACTAAGCAGAGACTGGAAAGCTGGAAGGTGGACGGAATATATAGACTGTCTCTATGAGGGAAGCAAGCTTAAGTACCACATTATAGAAAGAGAAGAGAAAGTAGATGAAGATTAGATGAGAGATTTGGTAAACCGAGAAGAATTTGACAAAGTGGTGACAAGATGCATGGAACAGCTTTCATACCCGGAGAATTATTCAGATCCTTGGGAGAGGCGACCAAGACGAAATAATTCCACCTGCTGAGGAAGATAGATGAGACAAGCGTAATTCAGGAAGAATGTAATAATTTCAGTGACAAAGAAGCAAGTTACTAACAAGTTTCAATACTACTGAAGCGTCAATTTAATAAGCCATGGTTCCAAAATACCGAAACGAATTAGTTACAGAAGAAAACTGATACAAGTCAATCTCGAGGAAGATCAGTTTGGCTTTCAGATAACAGAAGGAATCCGCGAGGCAATACTGACACTACGACTTATCTTAGAAGATGGGTTTGTGGCGCAGGATTTCGGAGCAGTGTGGGATTTGGTTGAGAGCTGTGTAAGCGCAGGTTTTTAACGAAATGTTTTGTTTTATTAATAATAGTTTAAAGTGCCAGAGAATAAACATAAGTAAGCAAGTCGATTACTTGCATTCCATCTTCTGATCACTCAAATTTAAAGTAAAAAAAAAATTAAGTTTTTAAAGAGGACAATAATAACAAGTAATAGTACTCAACACACTAAGATGACAAAAGTCATGGGACACCTACTAATATCGTGTCGGGCATCCTTCTGCTCTACGTAGTGCAGCAACTCGACGTAGTGTGGTCTCAATAAGTCGCTGGAAATCCCCTCTAGAAGTAATATAGCCACTCATAATTGCGAAAGTGTTGCCGGGACAGGATTTTGTGCACAAATTTACTTCACGATTATGAGCCATAAATATGGATGGTCAAATCATTCGCTTAACTGGCTACAATGTTCCTTGAACCAATCGCGAAAAATTGTGTCCTGGTGACGTGGTGCATTGTCATCTATAAAACTTACGTCGTTGTTTGCGAACATGAAGTCGGTGAATGGCTACAGATGGCCTCCAAGTAGCGAAACATAACTATTTCCAGTCAATGATTTGTTCATTTGGACCAGAGGACCCAGTCCATTCCATGTAAACACAGCTTTCACTGTGTGTTGTTGACAACTTGAGCCCACGGATTCGTAGGGTATGCGCCAGACTTTGACCCTACCATCAGCTCTTGCGAACTGAAATGTGACTCATCTGACGAGGCCACGGATTTCCAGTAGTCTAGGGTCTAACTGGTATGGTCACTATCCCAGGAAAGACTCTGCAGGCGATGTCTTGCTGTTACCAAAGGAACTTGTTCCGTCGTTTGCTGCCACAGCCCATTAACGCCAGATTTCTCAACTGCCCTAACGGATACAGTTGGCATATGTCGCACATTGATTTCTGCGGCTATTTCACGCACTGTTGCTTGTCTGTTAACACTGACGACTCTACGCCACCGCCGCTGCTCTCGGTCGTTAAGTAAAGGCCATCGGTTACTGCTTTGTCCAAGGTGAGAGGTAAAGCCTGAAATTGGGTATTCTCGGCACTTTCTTGACGTTAACGATTGCCGAAATGGAATGTCCCACACATCTAGCACCAGCTACCATTCCGGGTTCAAAGTCTGGTCATTCCCGTCGTGCGGCCACGATCACGTCGGAAACATTTTCAGACGGATCACCTGAGTATAAATGACAGCTCCGCCAATGTGCTGCCCTTTTATGCCCTCTGTACTGGATACTACCGCCATCTGTGTACGTGGATACCGCTATCCCATGACTTCCTTCACCTCAGTGTATAGCTCTGGCTCGCAGAAACTATCTTTACAACAGGCATTGAAACAATACTGCTAAGCAACACTAGCTTATCATAAAATACAACACCCACCTGCAACCAACACCTTAGCCATACACAGGAGAGACAACACATACAATAACACAATGCCGGTCTCTGTGGCAGAGCGGTTCTAGGCGCTTCAGTCTGGAGCCACGCGGCTGCTACGGTCGCAGGTTCGAATCCTGCCTCGGGCATCGATGTGTGTGATGTCCTTGGGTTAGTTAGGTTTAAGTAGTTCTAAGTTTAGGGGTCTGATGACCTCAGATGTTAAGTCCCATAGTGCTTAGATCCATTTGAACCATTTAATAACACAATCTAACGCGACGGAAGAAGGGAACATATAATCAAACATGAACTGGTAATAGAATTACAAGACTTACCCCTGTGATCTAATTACAAGTGACACGCCTCGCCGTACATTTTCGCTTCAATTACATTTATATTGCAATCCGAACACATGACAACCTCGCTGTGCGTTTTCAGTTAAGCTGCCGTTATGTAAGTACTGCTCTACGTACACAGGCGTAACGTTTCCCGACAGTGGTGTGACAGTTCAAATTATTGTCATAAACTAATGCCAGCAAACACGCAGGTGTTGCCAAACGTGATGGCACTCAAAGCCCAGCTTCTTCAGTATTGCTTTGATGGAGACGTTCTTCCGCAATTCCTCCCTGCGTATCTTCTGGACGTAAGGAGGAAACACCGTCTGCTGCCCCAGCCACACGAGGTCTGCGTCACAGCTGTTGACATCGTGTTGACTGTTGAAGTCTGACTACTCTGCTGCCTTCAAAAGTCAAACGAATGACACTGTTTCCTTCTCCAAGATTCGCCCCTTTTCACCGGATTAAACTGCCAACTCGTTGAAGCACGGCAAGTTGATAACAAAGCACGGCCGACGCATCATGCCGGGCCCAACACCGAACCCAGGACTTGTCAGTCACTCCCACAGTGGCCCCCGTTGCTGGCTCAAGTTCATGTGGCTATTTTCACTCTGCACTGCAGACCCAAAACCCAGCTGCTGCTGATTGACCACGTCCAAACTGCAGCTGGCTGATCAGGTTCAGCCTCTCAGAGCGGTAAACGTGACCCAGCGTGGCGTCCTACATCGGCCAGTACTTCATACAAGGTCTTGTCGGCTGCTGCTGGCCAGAGGTCTCAGAGCTGACTTGAGGATGTTATTTGCTTCACCTGTCAACGGCTGTGTCGTGCCACCACAGTAAGGCTCTGATTGGGGCTGCATCCGCCTATGCGCTCACATCAGCTAACAGTGACAGGACTTGAGCTCTTAAGCGGCGCTGGCGACCAGGTGGGACTACAGACGGGTCACGAAATTTAGTTTCATAGCACAGGGTGAAGGAAGAAAAAACTACGATTACAGCACAGTAGATTTAGAGAAATGTTTTGTCAAAGTTAATGGCGAGTTTCCTGACGTTCTGCCGAGTGGTTGTTTGTAAACTACTGGTCATTAAAATTGCTACACAAAGAAGAAATCCAGATGATAAACGGGTATTCATTGGACAAATGTATTATACTAGAACTGACACGTGATTACATTTTCACGCAATTTGGGTGCATAGATCCTGAGAAATCAGTACCCAGAACAACTAACTCTCGCCGTAATAACGGCCTTGATACGCCTGGGCATTGAGTCAAACAGAGCTTGGATGGTGTGTACAGGTACAGCTGCCATGCAGCTACAACACGATATCACAGTTCATCAAGAGTAGTGACTGGAGTATTGTGACGAGCCAGTTGCTCGGCCACCATTGACCAGACGTTTTCAATTGGTGAGAGATCTGGAGAATGTGCTGGCGAAGGAAGCAGTCGAACATTTTCTGTATCCAGAAAGGCCCGTACACGACCTGCAACATGCGGTCGTGTATTATCCTGCTGAAATGTAGGGTGTCCCTGGGATCGAACAAAGGGTAGAGCCACGGGTCGTAACACATCTGAAATGTAACGTCCCCTGTTCAAAGTGCCGTCAATGCGAACAAGAAGTGACCGAGACGTGTAACCTATGGAACCCCATACCATCAAGCAGGGTGATACGCCAGTATGGTGATGACAAATACACGCTTCCAATGTGCGTTTACCGCGATGTCGCCAAACACGGATGCGACCATCATGATGCTGTAAACAGAACCTGGATTCATCCGAGAAAATGACGTTTTGCCATTCGTGCACCCAGGTTCGTCGTTGAGTACACCATCGCAGGTGCTCCTGTCTCTGATACAGCGTCAAAGGTAACCGCATCCATGGTCTCCGAGCTGATAGTCCATGCTGCTGCAAACGTCGTCCAACTGTTCGTGCAGATGGTTGTTGTCTTGCAAACGTCCCCATCTGTTGACTCAGGGATCGAGACGTGGCTGCACGATCCGTTACAGCCATGCGGATAAGATGCCTGTCATCTCGACTGCTAGTGATACGAGGCCGTTGGGATCCAGCACGGCGTTCCGTATTCCCCCCCTGAACCCACCGATTCCATATTCTGGTAACAGTCATTGGATCTTGACCAACACGAGCAGCAATGTCGCGATACGATAAACCGCAATCGCGATAGGCTACAATCTTACCTCTATCAAAGTCGAAAACGTGATGGTACGCATTTCTCCTCCTTACACGAGGCATCACAACAACGTTTCACCAGTCAACGCCGCTCAACTGCTGTTTGTGTATGGGAAATCAGATGGAAACGTTCCTCATGTGAGCACGTTGTAGGTGTCATCACCGGCTCCAACCTTATGTGAATGCTCTGAAAAGCTAAAGATTTGCATATCACAGCATCTTCTTCCTGTCGGTAAAATTTCACGTTATCACGTCATCTTCGTGGTGTAGCAATTTTAATGGCCAGTAGTGTATTTTATGCCCTGTACTTTGACGACCAACGCCGCGATCTTCTTCAGGAGCTGCGAGTTTTCCTGTGACGTGCAGTCGCTGCCTGAACTCCAATCAAATGGCGAACTGTTGTTGGCCTTGCGCCACTTTTTACAGCCGAGTTCGATTTCCGACGCTCCCTACGTTATGTGATCCTCTTTTGTTTTTCAGAACTCGCACTGACATTCCGCGAATAGCAGATTCTCTCAGCGATTTCCTGCTTTGGTGAATGCGATGGTCTGCGAGATTTTAATAAATTGTCCTAATTAAACTGAAACCTCCGTCCCTGTTTATTAGCTTTTCTGACGTCTTTACTTCGATAGACTCCTTAATTATGCTGACCACGAACTGGTCTCATAGTATCTGATTCCATTATTGTGTTCGAGGTAGCGCTCCGTGACAGCTCATTTGCTTGTTGGTTTTAGTCGGATGTGACGCTGATGTTCCTCGCATTCCTTCTCGACTGCTCCGACAGTTTACCCAACGTAAGACAGGCCACATTTGCATGGAATGCGTAATGGCTTTCGGATACCTAGCTCGTATTTAACGTTACGAAGAATGCTTTTTATCTCAGTTGGAGGGAGCGAAATACACTAGATGCCACGTGCCACGTGCCACGTTTACATAAGAGTCTACTGATCTTTCTAGATGCGGAGCCAACTAACAATCTTGTAAAAGTTGCTGTTTTTCTTGTTACCATGCTCGCTAAGAATAGCTGTAGGGAGCGTAGTACTTCATGTCACGTACGTCAACAAATGCATACATCCACTTTTTTTCCAAATGTATTAAAAAACTAGAACCTTTAGACATATCCCAAACAAACAACACAGAATGCGTCAACTACACTCCTGGAAATGGAAAAAAGAACACATTGACACCAGTGTGTCAGACCCACCATACTTGCTCCGGACACTGCGAGAGGGCTGTACAAGCAATGATCACACGCACGGCACAGCGGACACACCAGGAACCGCGGTGTTGGCCGTCGAATGGCGCAGCATTTGTGCACCGCCGCCGTCAGTGTCAGCCAGTTTGCCGTGGCATACGGAGCTCCATCGCAGTCTTTAACACTGGTAGCATGCCGCGACAGCGTGGACGTGAACCGTATGTGCAGTTGACGGACTTTGAGCGAGGGCGTATAGTGGGCATGCGGGAGGCCGGGTGGACGTACCGCCGAATTGCTCAACACGTGGGGCGTGTGGGTCTCCACAGTACATCGATGTTGTCGCCAGTGGTCGGCGGAAGGTGCACGTGCCCGTCGACCTGGGACCGGACCGCAGCGACGCACGGATGCACGCCAAGACCGTAGGATCCTACGCAGTGCCGTAGGGGACCGCACCGCCACTTCCCAGCAAATTAGGGACACTGTTGCTCCTGGGGTATCGGCGAGGACCATTCGCAACCGTCTCCATGAAGCTGGGCTACGGTCCCGCACACCGTTAGGCCGTCTTCCGCTCACGCCCCAACATCGTGCAGCCCGCCTCCAGTGGTGTCGCGACAGGCGTGAATGGAGGGACGAATGGAGACGTGTCGTCTTCAGCGATGAGAGTCGCTTCTGCCTTGGTGCCAATGATGGTCGTATGCGTGTTTGGCGCCGTGCAGGTGAGCGCCACAATCAGGACTGCATACGACCGAGGCACACAGGGCCAACACCCGGCATCATGGTGTGGGGAGCGATCTCCTACACTGGCCGTACACCACTGGTGATCGTCGAGGGCACACTGAATAGTGCACGGTACATCCAAACCGTCATCGAACCCATCGTTCTACCATTCCTAGACCGGCAAGGGAACTTGCTGTTCCAACAGGACAATGCACGTCCGCATGTATCCCGTGCCACCCAACGTGCTCTAGAAGGTGTAAGTCAACTACCCTGGCCAGCAAGATCTCCGGATCTGTCCCCCATTGAGCATGTTCGGGACTGGATGAAGCGTCGTCTCACGCGGTCTGCACGTCCAGCACGAACGCTGGTCCAACTGAGGCGCCAGGTGGAAATGGCATGGCAAGCCGTTCCACAGGACTACATCCAGCATCTCTACGATCGTCTCCATGGGAGAATAGCAGCGGAAGACTTACACACTGCTGCGAAAGGTGGATATACACTGTACTAGTGCCGACATTGTGCATGCTCTGTTGCCTGTGTCTATGTGCCTGTGGTTCTGTCAGTGTGATCATGTGATGTATCTGACCCCAGGAATGTGTCAATAAAGTTTCCCCTTCCTGGGACAATGAATTCACGGTGTTCTTATTTCAATTTCCAGGAGTGTAAGTGACACATGTCACAGCACTGTACTGTATGCAAAAAAATGTAAAATATTCGACAATAACCGCTTATTTCTCAATTGTAAATATTTTTACCGAAAGTTTCTTTAAAGATTTACATGTAATAACAATATTTTCAGAAGAAAAATACACAAATAAACCCACTGAAGATCGCACAAAGAGTGCTGATACATGTCTGGGTGAAAGCAAAACTACTATTTCATGCCGCCCGCCACGAGTTCCTCTCCTGTGCCAACCTCTTCATCTCAGAGTAGCACTTGCACCCTCAATTATCTGCTGGATGTATTCCAACCTTTGTCTTCCTCTACAGCTCTTGCCTTCTATATCTCCCTTTGCTATCACGGAAGTCATTCTTTAATGCCTTAACAGATGTCCTATCGTCCTGTCCCTTCTACTTGTCAGTGTTTTCCACATGTTCCTTTCCTCCCTGATTCTATGCTGAACCTCCTCATTCATTATCATTTCACCTAGTTTTCAACATTCGTCTGTAGCATCACATCTCAAATGCTGCGATTCTCTTCTGTTCCGGTTCTCCCACAGTCCATATTTCGCTACCATACAATGCTGTGTTCCAACCGTACATTCTCAGAAATTTCTTCCTTAAATTAAGTCCTATGTTTGATACTAATAGATTTCTCTTGGCCAGGAATTCTCTTTATGGCAGGGATAGTCTGCTTTTGATGTCCTCCTTGCTCCTCCCGTCATACCTTGCTCCTTCTGTCATCTTCATCTACTCCGTAATCGTCCTACTGTTCTCATTTCTGCGGCTTCTAGTTACTTTGGTATTTCTTTGATTTACTCTCTGTCCATATTTCTACTCCTTAGAGTGTTCATTCCCTTCAGCAGATCATGTATTTCTTCTTCACTTTCACTCATGATAGCAATGTCATCATCGAATCGGATCATTGATATTCTTTCATCTTTAATTTTAATTCCACTTCTGAACCTTTCTTTTATGTCCCTCATTGCTTCTTCGATGTACAGACTGAATAGTACGGGAGAAAGACTATGTCCTTGGCTTACACCCTTTTTAAACCGAGCACTACGTTCTTGGTCGTCCACTCTTATTATTCCCTATTGGTTCTTGTAGATAACATATATTAACGTCTCAGAAATCACATCTTGCACCATTTTACGTTGCCGAACGCTTTCTCCAGGTCGACAGATCCTATGAATGTGTCATGATTTTTCAGTAGTCTCGCTTCCATTATCAGTGGCAACGTCAGAATAGCCTCTCTGGTGCAACGTAGATACGCAATTTCTTTCTCTGTCCTAATCTAAGCCTGATTCTCAGACGTTGTTGATTTTGATTACATCATCAATTCAGTCTGATAATAGCAGGTACCGATTCCTTCAGTTCGTAGTGTTGTAATTCCTTCAGTTCGAAGTGTTGTCACCGTAGTCGGAAAGTATTCGATCTCTATGTACCAGAATCTTTAGCAGCGAATTTCTTTGTGACAGCTGGTGATGGCTTGATGCGTAAGTTCAGTGTGCGTAGTTATCCTACATACACTGCGACCCAAGGATCCATCCGTCCTTAAGTAACATGAGACAAGAATTAATGGATCCCTGCTTCACAGTGTAATAGAAAACCTACGCACACTACACTCTGGATCACGGGGCGATTATCGGCCGGGTTGGGGATTTTATCTGCTAGAGATTGGGTATTCGTGTTGTCATCATTTTTTCATCATCATTATCATCATTTTTGAGAGTGACTAGATTGGATTGTGAAAAGAAAATGGACTGTTTAAAAATTGGGACTTTGTATGGAAGCTGATGAACTCGCAGTTGAGGGCCCATAAACCAAACATCATCACACTAAACTCTATCTCTAGGCTTCGAGCCAATACCATCTCGGCTTTGAACATATGTACAGTTTCAGTGATTTCAGCTGCTTTGTCTATTTCCCGTCCGAAAACCATCGACTTTTTCTGTAAGTCTTCCGGACCTCATGCGCCATATACGGGGATGTGCGTGGTTTTTTCTCGATTGGTCGTTAATTATGTATATGTAAAATATCCATACCACTTTACAAGATGTGGTGTCACCGCCAGACACCACACTTGCTAGGTGGTAGCTTTAAATCGGCCGCGGTCCATTAGTACATGTCGGACCCGCGTGTCGCCACTGTCAGGATCGCAGACCGAGCGCCACCACAAGGCAGGTCTCGAGAGACGTACGAGCACTCGCCCCAGTTGTACGGACGACGTTGCTAGCGACTACACTGACGAAGCCTTTCTCTCATTTGCCGAGAGACAGTTAGAATAGCCTTCAGCTAAGTTAATGGCTACGACCTAGCAAGGCGCCATTTGTACCATTGCATGTATCTCAAGATAGTCTCACTTGTATCATCAAGAATGCTGTATTCCAAAGGACGATATAAAAGTTAAGTGTTCTAGTAGCTACGTTCTTTTCTTTATCACATTCATTACGAATCCTGTTCCAGACTTCGCGCCAGTCGGCGTGTGTGTACGTGTGCCCTTTCGGCTACCCGTCACTGTGGACTGGCTGCCTTGTCAGTCCACTACACAAGAGAAGCTCAGACGGATGGTATTGGCATCTGAAAATTATTGCCTCCCTACCAGCAAGTTTCTTCAGGTATTTAACTGAAAAACAACTCCCCGCTTGCAGCTATGAAATGGATCCATTGGGGTGTCAGCTGACTGCTTACGAGGGAACCTCCCCATCGCACCCCCCTCAGATTTATTTATAAGTTGGCACAATGGATAGACCTTGAAAAACTGAACACAGATCAGTCGAGAAAACAGGAAGAAGTTGTGTGGAACGATGAAAAAAAAAAAAAAGCAAAATATACAATCTGAGTAGTCCATGCGCAGGATGGGCAACATCAAGGACATTCTGAACTCAGGAGCGCCGCGGTCCCGTGGTTAGTGTCAGCAGCTACGGAGCGAGAGGTCCTTGGTTCAAGTCTACCCTCGAGTGAAGAGTTTAAGTTTTTGTTTTCAGACAATTATCAAAGTTCAGGCACTCACACATAATCAACTTCGCTCTCCAAAATTCCAGGACATGTTCAGATTTGCTTGGACATATGCAGGATTTGGCGGTCTACACACGGAAAAATTTGAAAACATTAAAAACATATGTTTTGACAAAGCGCAGGGAAAACTGTGCGACTGTGAAACTGTTGCATTCATTTGTTGCAGTTTATGTGACAAACTCTTATGTTTTCATCACTTTTTTGAGAGTGATTATCATATCCACAAGAAAACCTAAATCGGGAAAGGTAGAAGAATCTTTTTACCCATTCGCCAAGTGTACAAGTTAGGTGGGTCGACAACATATTCCTGTCATGTGGAGCACTTGCCGTCAACAATGTCGTATAGAATACATCAGACGTGTTTTCCTGTGGAGGAATCGGTTGACGTATGACCTTGTGATCAAATGTTTTCGGTTCCCATTGGAGAGGCACGTCCTTCCGCCTACTAATCGCACGGTTTTGCGGTGCGGTCGCAAAACACAGACACTGAACTTATTAAAGTGAACAGAGACGTCAATGAACGAACGGACAGATCATAACTTTGCGAAAATAAAGAAATTAAAATTTTCAGTTGAGGGAAGATTTGAACCAAGGACCTCTCGTTCGGCAGGTGCTCACGCTAACCACGGGACCAAGGCGCTCCTGAGTTCAGAATATCCTTGATGTTGCCTACCCTGCGCATGGACTACTCAGTTTGTATATTTTGCTTATTTTTTTCATAGTTCCACACAACTTCTTCCTGTTTTCTCGATTGATCTGTGTTCAGTTTTTCAAGGCCTATCCACTGTGCCAACTTATAACTAAATCTGAGGGGGGTGCGATGGGGAGGTTCCCTTGTTAGAAGGGAAACGCATTCTGTAGAGAAGTAGATGTATTTTGAAACAAATTCTTCAAAAACATATAAAGCGATCATATCTTTTAAACAATTGTTTATACAATACTACGTTCTTTCCTCACTGTTTACATTCAGAGCTCGAAATCGCCACAGCTTTATTGAATGAAAGATAAATTGCAAGTTATGTCGGTAAACGCTTTAACTGCTCAACGAAATTTAAACTCTGAGCCACGCTGGGTAGCCGCGCGGCCTGACAAGGGCAAGGCCTCACACACGACCAACCGATTCGGCTCAAATTTGGCAGGTAGCTCGTGTACAACCTAAAATGAAGTATGAAGGACTCTAAGATATTTTGGCTCAAACCCCCCCCCCCGTTTTTGTGAAAATCACCTCTAAATGTTAAGACGAGCAATAGACTCAAAATGGGCGGGATCAATAGATAATTGCAAATAGAGCATTTTTCATCATCAGGCATGGCTCCTCAAATGCATACTTTTCCAGAAATCGAGGAAAGACACTTTTACAACAAACATTCGAACCAAATATACTCCCGGCACTAAGAACATCAAATGAATGCAGTCTTTCGTCAGCTATACTGTTCCTTCCGAAGAGTCGGCGGAAAACAAACTTGGTTTTCATTTAAAAATATGTCTGTTTCGGGAATTAATTTTGATGGTACCACGCATACGATATCATTGCCTGAAAAATTGGTGCTGAAAGTTGGTTATGAATTATGCTGTGAATAGTTATTGCATCCGTGCGGTTGTGCAATTCCCGCTGTGTTTCCAGAAGCACACTGCAATTCTGAAGCCTCGAAATAAAGTTTTCAACCTGGCGATAAAAATAAACACCACACGACTGGCGCATAGGCGTGCAGTTTGGTGGTAATATTTTTACCGTGCACGTCGGTTGGCCCTCGTCACCTATAAACATGGTGTCCTATACTACAGTTTTAGTTTGTTCACCCCAGGAATCCAGTATTAGACAAAACTTGTTACCAGCAACGTATGGTTTTAAAAACATTCTCAAGAAATTTTCTGCAAATCGCATTTACAATTTCCTGGATTTGGAGCAAGTAATGTAAACATTTTTCAACGAGTCGGTTAAGCGATTAACCTATTCTATAACCCGAGGACCAAATGTATCATTCCTTTTCTTGTAAACACAGGAAATACTTTTCCAGAGGCTGTGACGGCATATTGCGCCATGTACGAATGTGTTAAATTTTTTTTTACTACCAACTGCGACAAGGGTTCGTTTTTCTCCATTATGCGATAACGTGCGTCGAATGTTCAAACGATACATCCTGTTTGATCGGTATTGGTCATGTAATCATATGAAACGTCCCCTTAGAACAATTTATACTCGAGACTGTGCTTAAACTGACGCACAATATTTTTAGCGCAACACAATCTGACTTTCAATAATCTCTACAAGAGAATGGCCCTGACTAACTTTAACCTGTACTTTTCACAAATCACTTACCTCGCAAAAATCTTGGTTACTCCCACTACTGCAATACAGCAAGCGCCACTACTGCCAGCTAAATAAAAGATTAAAACTATGGAAGGCACTAACTACTGATAGGGATAGTTAGCAAATGAAAGATATTAATAGAGAACAAACAATGTATTTACCTTGATATCATCATATATATATATATATATATAGAGCAGTTTATGACAAATTTCAAAACTCCGCCATCTCTCTCCCCACATCCACCACTGCTGGCGGCTCACCTCCAACTGCCCAACGCTACGCGCTGTTCACAGCCAGCTGCCTAACACTACAATGGCGAGTATTACAACAATGCAAAGCAGCCACAGACTGCACACAGCACAGCCAGTGATCTTCATACAGAGGTGGCGTTACCAATAAAAAAACCTAAACAGCCTACTTACAATCACTATTAAAACCGGTCATAAGTGACGCCGTTTGCGTGCTGGAAAGAGCTGCCACTTTCTGTATATCTTCAATATTTTCTACCTCTTTGTGGAAGAACTATTCAGTGACGTGCAGTTGATGAATTTTATATCCCGATTTGAAATTCCTTGCCCAAGATAATGATGCAGCAAAAGTAAAATCCTTGTTGGTCGACACTCAAGCGCTGCACCTGCAGCCCACTCCCGAAGCATTCTCGTTGTTACATTCTCGTTACGACGACGAGATTCGACAAATCGGTCGTATCTCCACTTATTTATCGTCTGGTATTTGTCGTATCTTGTCCCTCCTTTAACGATATCATTTTACCAAACTTTTAGGTCCTTCTTTCTTTACAGGGCTGTTGTTGCTCCATTCTTTTGCAGTATTTGTAGGTGCAAATTTGGATGATTCCTGGCTGGCGCTACCGCGTTTACTTCCACCATAACTTCGAGAGGTGGAGCGCCCTAGTTCAATCGTTTAGTAACCGAACAGATGAAGCACCGATTACCCGCTACGCGGACCTTTCCAAAGGTGTTATGACCATTTGGCGATTCACTAGTCGTGATATCTTCAACTGAATCACCTTATGCTTCATCTTCATGGTATAGTTCTTTAGTATCAACAAAAGTAATTTCGTTCGTCAGCTCCAAAAATCGCTCAACGATAGCCGCTCCTGTCAATCTGGAACGCCGAGAAATAGAACTGCTTGCTTCCGATAGTGCACTGATGATACATCCGTCTTGCAAACTTTTACAAACCAAAACACAGCGTCAGTAACTTCCCGCCTGCCGTCGTCTGTGACAGGCTCCCAACTATATATATCAGCGCTGGTCAAAGGCTCTACACCTTCCATTATTCAGATTACGCAACTGAAAGATATGACATAACAAACTATAAATAGTTACTGCAGCATAAACAAAAAAAATAATCGTTACAAACTACATACAGTACAAGTTATATGTTACTTAACAATAATACAATAATAATTATACATATGTGGCCCACCTCCTAACATGATTAGTGGGCCGTTTATTGTTACATAAGATTAAGTTTTATGCAGCTTAGATTACAATTTTTTGTTAGTGAGCTACTATTTAAATTCCTAAGGTAGTGTTAGACTCCTATAACAACAATGGGCAGTTTAGTTTCTACCTACTTCTAACCTAGAAATGACTACTTACTGCAGCGTCACAGATGTGCCAGTAAATATATAAACCTACTTGGAGTGGCCAGGCTCCTCGAGCTAACCCCGGGGAGCATGCCCCTGGTACCGGGCCGGCCAAGGTTAGTAATCGCTGCAGTTTCCTATGTTAGTATTCTAAACTACGTCCTACTACTACTAGCTTAACCTACGTCATAGTTGGTGCTTGTCGTGATCGGTGTGATTGATCCCATCCCCTTAATCCTATGCGTGGCGGTTTCCAACTGATGGAAGTCGGCCATTCCACGCACAGGCGGTATGGGATTGGGATCAGGTCGTAATCGGTTGGTTAAAGAGTTCCGTGTCTATTCTTGATCCCTCAAGTATTCTATTAAGACCTTTCGCGATACCTCTTCTGCCAGTGCATTCAGGGTATGGAAAGTGTCTTCTTGTCTTAGGAGATTGTATGTCTCGTTGTTTGGAAGTCTGTCTCTGAGTGTTGTCGCCACGTCGTTGAAGAGAGGGCACTCGGAAACCACATGATCAGGAGTTCCCTCCGCCGCGCCACAGTCACACTCGGGGGTTGCCCTTTTCCCGAACCGACATAAATATGTCGGATAGGGTCCATGACCAGTGAGAAAGTGGATGAGTCCTCGTGTAGGTTCAAAATATTTCATGGTCCCGCGTTCTTTAACATCAGGTAAAAACTGGAATGTTACTTACGGAAGATCACTGTATTCTTTCATAAAACATATTTTATTCGGCGAGTAACGATGAAAAATCATTACATGTGTCCTCGAGGTTCGCGGCAATGTAATAACGGAAAACAAATCTTTCCGGTTGATTTCTATAAGGATCGTGATGCACACCCTCACTCTTCCAGGTTCACAACTATGATGTGACGAACAGACAACCAGGCAACATAACGCTCTCCGCGTGCATTCTGTACCGTGCCGCGCTGTAAACAACCGTCGTGCGGTTGCCTACCTTTGGTCCCTCGTGAGGAATTCCCAGCACTCTTACTCGGAGTTGTTTTCTTGCGACAAGGCTTAAAAGCTTAATTCTTTACTAATTCACGTCGTTTGGGAAATAAGTTTGCCTAGCTTATTACTATTATTATTCCGCGTTGAGTTGCGTACCTTATTAACCCTCCTATCCCTATGAATTCTGATAGGAAAAACTAAAATTTAAACAAAATGAAAACCGTAGAGTTTCCTCGAGATTCGAATCCGGGTTCTCCGCTTCCCAGCCAGTTACCTTGGCTTTTTTCGTTCTTTAATCTTATTTTGTTCTATACTGCTCGTTGGATTTGTTCGGAGCGGACGTCCCATGACACCCTTTCAAGTGTATCGTGGCTACATGCACTCACCTTGTTTATTACAGACGGCAGATAACGCTCTGACCGAACACGCTGAGCTACCGTGCCGTCGCGCATACGATGCTCTCGGCGAAAAGCGTTTACCATGTGGGTACATAAGCAGCAGTTGTAAAAGTTTTTTTTCCTCGATCTCTGGAAAAGTATGTGTTTGCGGATCCCATACCAGCTGATGAAAATTGCTCTATTTACAATTATCTATCGATCTCGCCAATTTTGAGTCGATTGCTCATCAGAACCTTTAGGGGCGATTTTCACAAAAACGGGGTGGACGGGTGGTGTTGAGCCAAAATATTTTAGAGTCCTTCGTTTTAGGTTGTTCACAAGCGACCTGCCAAATCTGAGCCGAATCGGTTGGCCATGTCGTGATAGGCCTTCCCCTTGTGAGGCGCCTTGCCACGGATCGCGCGGCTCCCGCCGTCGGAGGTTCGAGTCCTCCCTCGGGCATGGGTGTGTGTGTTGTCCTTAGCGGAAGTTAGTTTAAGTAAGATTAAGTAGTGTGTCAGCCTAGGGGCTGATGCCCTCAGCACCTTACCACATTTTTTCCACATCCGACTCTGAAATCGAGCGAGGAGAATCTTATTATGTTCGCCACTTATCATGATGAAGGGTATTCTAAGTTCGCAAACAATGCCGATTCTGAGGCTGAGCGCAGAATAGCTCAGTGACGGAATCCTTGTATTTCCTCGACTCATTTTTGGCCCCACGAGCTGCACAGCTTTCATCTGGCAAAGCGGAAGACGGACGAGAAATCCACCCTAAAGTACCTAGTGCTTGTTTTCACCTGAACTAAATATGACCCCTCCGGCCAAGTAGATCACTCATGGCAGTCACATTTTTGTCTCTGCGAGAACACATAAAGATTTCATTTCGGCTGGCGAAAAAACTTGATTCCAAAACCTCTCTTCCTTACGTACACTACTGGCAATTAAAATTGCTACACCACGAAGATGACGTGCTACAGACACGAAAATTAACCGACAGGAAGAAGATGCTGTGATATGCAAATGATTAACTTTTCAGAGCATTCACACAAGGTTGGCGACACCTACAACGTGCTGACATGAGGAAAGTTTCCAATCGATTTTCATACACAAACAGCAGTTGACCGGCGTTGCCTGGTGAAACGTTGTTGTGATGCCTCGTGTAAGGAGGAGAAATGCGTACCATCACGTTTCCGACTTTGATAGAGGTCGGATTTTAGCAGATAGCGATTGCGGTTCATCGTATCGCGACATTGCTACTCGCGTTGGTCGAGATCCAATGACTGTTAGCAGAATATGGAATCGGTGGGTTCAGAAGGGTAATATGGAACGCCGTGCTGGATCCCAACGGCCTCGTATCACTAGCAGTCGAGATGACAGGCTCTTACCCTCATGGCTGTAACGGATCGTGCAGCCACGTCTCGATCCCTGAGTCAACACGTGGGGACGTTTGCAAGACAACAACTTTCTGCACGGACAGTTCGATGACGTTTGCAGCAGCTTGGAATATCATCTCGGAGACCACGGCTGTGGTTACCCTTGACGCTGCATCACAGACAGGAGCGCCTGCGATGGTGTACTCAACGACGAACCTGGGTGCACGAATGGCAAAAGGTCATTTTTCGGATGAATCCAGGCTCTGTTTACAGCATGATGATGGTCGCATCCATGTTTGGCGACATCGCAGTGAACGCACATTGTAAGCGTGTATCCGTCATCGCCATACTGGCGTATCACCCTGCTTGATGGTATGGGGTTCCATTGGTTATACGTCTCGGTCACCTCTTGTTCGCACTGACGGCACTTTGAACAGTGGACGTTACATTTCAGATGTGTTACGACCCGTGGCTCTACCCTTCATTCGATCCCTGGGAAACCCTACATTTCAGCAGGATAATGCACGACCGCACGTTGCGGGTCCTGTAAGGGCCTTTCTGCATGCAGAAAATGTTCGACTGCTGCCTTCGCCAGCACATTCGCCAGATCTCTCACCAATTGAAAACGTCTGATCAATGGTGGCCGAGCAACTGGCTCGTCACAATACGCCAGTCACTACTCTTGATGAACTGTGGTATCGTGTTGAAGCTGCATGGGCAGCTGTACCTGTACACGCCATCCAAGATCTGTTTGACTCAATGCTCAGGTGTATCAAGGCCGTTATTGTGGCCAGAGGTGGTTGTTCTGGGTACTGATTTCTCAGGATCTATGCACCCAAATTGCGTGAAAATGCAGTCACGTGTCTGTTCTAGTATAATATATTTGTCCAATGAATACCTGTTTATCATCTGCATTTCTTCTTGGTGTAGCAATTTTAATTGCCAGTAGTGTATTTTATAACGTACAGCGTTTCAAGACACAAGGTATAAAAAGCATACGTGCAGATGTTACTAGTGGTGATAGAGCACGGTGTACTGAACAACATTACATCACTATTTACGTCATTTGCAGACTGATAATTAAAGCCATTACAAGTCGTACTTTTTGAGGTAGGTTAGTTTCTCCAGGAACATGTGGCAAGAGCTAGCCATTAATGTTTATTCTCCCCTGGGCAGCCAGCATAGTCCTCTTAGTGCTGCAGTACGACCACGCAGAAAATATCAGGTCGTAAAGTTTCTAACGTGTTTGTGGGTAGACTGTTCGACGCAGAAAAGAACAACGAACACGTTGAAGTGAGTACACATTAAAGTAACATATATAAAAATATCTGTAATATTATCCGTTACACCGTGCATAAGAGGCAGTAAAATAAAATGTAGACAGATGGGAAAAAGTAAATGAACTGTTTATTATTTAATCGCCATAACTGTTAAACACCTTTATTCCACCGCGAGACATGACGGTCTCTTCCTTCAAGGAAAAGTGTTTACTGTTGCGTTCGGTACCCTGACTATACCGAGGCCTGCATCTCTTTTTTTGTAGGAAATAAATGGCCTCAAATGTCTTTCTTCAGGGCTACACGGATATGGAAATCGTGAGGGGACAGATTGGGACTGTATGGAGGATGTGTAAGGGGGCCTCTGAGCGAAACTTACTCAGCGTAGTCGAAACGACCTCGGCAACCTGTGGGTGTCAACATTGGTGTTGACGGTGCACTTCAATGTCTGCAAAGTGTTCACGTACCGTTGTGTATTAATTGTTGCTCCTGTAACTCCTCGTTAAATATTTGATCTTTTTTGAAACTAAAATTTATTCGGATGGGTGATGAACAGTTCCCATATTTCATATAAAATCACGAATTCCATTTTTAAGGCAGAGAAAATTGAATGAAAGAATAGTAAGAGCCAATGAAATAGAGTATTATATGGAAAGTAGTAAGGGGCTTCATTCAAAGAGTTTCAAACGAACATGCCTTTTGTTTCACAACTATTACATAAGCCAATGCACGTACTGTTAGCGGCTTTAGCATCTGGATATCTTTAGCGTTTGGGATTTTCTAGCGTCGGGGAGTCTTTGTGTTCGAGATTGTAGTGTCCGTTTGAGTGTTGAGCATTCGCTTCTCTTAAGTTCACGCGCCGTTGCGTGAAATAGTTAACTTCATTGGAAGACGGGCTACTTAAAAATTCCTTTATCGTCAAAAATACGAAAACAGACAGAACTGAGGTAACGCTAAAATCCAAAAAACATCTCAGTCGATAAAAGATTGATGTCAAAATTCCAATTTCAGAACTTCAGTTGTTATTACGCGTCGCAACTTGACTTTAGATTACAGACTTTGTCTGAGCATTTATTTTCGGACAGTGTGACCATTGATAGTAGCGGATGATATCAATGAAACTGCGTTAATAAAACCCAAATTTAAAAAAAACTATAGAGTCCTACGATTTCGAATAGAGTGTCACGAGAAGTGAACCGTGTATTGGATTCTATCTGGACAATAATAATAATAGTAATATTTTATTCCATACGTGTCCTACGATTTCGAACAGAGTGTCACGAGAAGTGAACCGTGTATTGGATTCTATCTGGACGTATTAATATTCAAGGGAATAATTTTCAACGCACAAAACATCGTTCTGTGTTAAATGAGCCTTGTGACTTTTGAAGGGAATAATTAGTGCACATGTGCTACGCAAATCAAAGACATCAATTCATTCTGAAACGCTAATCGCCCGTATAGTAACTATTAATGCTAAACTTTGACTGCAACCGCTGAAAAACGCTGCTAGCCGATGGTAACAATTTTAATCTCAAGTTACTGATCAACAAATATTGACTGCAGTGACATATCGTGTCGTGTCGTCTCGCTTTCGCGTATCTCGACGAGGTGCAGAATACTGGCTAAGCATAGAGAAAGGAGATGACATTCTCGGTAATCGCGGAAACGCCAGTACGCAGCAATAGGGGGCGTGACAAACTGCGCGTTGGATGTTTTGTTTGACATTTTAATCAAATTTAAAAAGGAAATATTACAGACTAGTCAAGAACGAAATCGAAATCATCGAGAATTTAAGGAGGAAATATTGCAGACTAATCAAGAACGAGATCGAAAGGATCTAGAATTTAGAGATCAAACTAAAGAGACGATTAAATCTTTAGAGGCTTGAAACAGGAAAGAGACGATAGGTTGACTAAGAAACTAGAGAAACTGAGACTGGATTTACAAGTAGTAAACGTGATACCTTACGGGGATCGGTAAATACTTTGGAGAAGGATGTGAAAGAGGTACATAAATAGCAGTCTAATAATGTGTCGGACGCAACAGATGATCTCTCGATCAAAGTAAAAAGCCTACAATCAGGAAGCCAAGGGTAAATATGTATAGTATGGGTCAGACTAAAAAGACTGAGGAGTGGTAAGATCTCAAGTAGAGAGCACTTTAGAGTCAGTTGGTAAATCGATCAAGCAGGAATCATCGAACAATCATAGAACAATTTGAAGTCGAGTTTCTGAATATTAAAGAAAAGGTAGTCTCAGTAATTCCCGCATGGCACAGTCAACAAACCAACAATCGATCACTGCAAATGGAAGGCGAGTCAACCGAGCTGGTTAGATTGCCCGATCAACGTTCACCATTCAATCCAAAGGTAGAGAAAAAGAAGTGGAACGGCTGCCGGGAGAAATCAGTTAGCGGTAGCGAAGATCCAGTTACGGGAATCGACATTTTGACGGTCGATGTGAAACTTCATCGGTAGAAGTCAAACACAGTATATTTCAAGCCAGGCAATTCCTTACGTATTCAACAGAGGAAACTTCTGTCCTGCCTATTGTGTTCATAAAAATTTTCGAAATATGTTTCCTAAATCCTGGAATGAGCAGGACAAAATTCAGTTTATAATTTCGAAAACCAGTGGTGACGTCTCGCTTTGGGCATCTGACGTAGCTGAGAATAATACGTCGTGGTATTAGTTTAAAAAATTATTTATTGCAGCGAAATACTGGTCGGAGAGTACACAAAATAGACATTAACTTACAGCCCAGGATCTTACAACCTGAAGAAGGGCACACTTCGAAAGTATTTCGAAAGGTACGTAAATAAGACCCGAAATTAGGATGAACCCATCAACCATAGGGAGGTTTTAAGAATTCTGAAAGGGAAATTACTAATTCACCTGCGAGAAAAACTAATTAATGTATCCGATGATGACATCAATTTCTGTCAGTAATAGCCTTGCTAGATGTAATCCAAGAGGACACTAGGTCAGATATATAATGCGAAACAGTTCAACGTAAACCATGGTAATTGTTGCAATGAAAACCATCGCAACGGAAAATCGCAACATTATAGCGGTAATACAAATAATAGAAATTACCACAGTAATAATCAGTGTAATGACGATCACTCGGGTAATAGAATGTCCAATTCACATGATCTTAGGCTGGGTAAGAGTAATAATAATAACGCTGCTATGCACAATAATAATAATAGACGTTACGGACAGAGACCGAAAGGCGGTAATAGCGGTTCACTCAACTACACACAGAAAAGAAAATATAACGATCGTAACATGCCACCGGAAAATAATAACATGAGACACGTCCAATGGGGACAGCGTCTGCAACCATAACAGCCACATCAGGGCAATACATGCCACCTCAAATGATAAACAAAATTGCAATTAGGCCGTGTAATCAAAAACGGGAATAGGCGGCGCAGAACCATGAAGTACCAGTGGTAATTGTAGAGGAAGGGAATAATTACAGGAAAACTACCTCTTTACGCCTTCCCGAAGTGGCTGGTCGTAAAGAGGAAGTCGAAACATCATTAGAAGTAAGAGTCATAAGGTACGACGATGGGATGGACTTCGACAAGAATTACTAGGAAATCCGAGTGGGCGTAGAATAAAACCTGTTGAAATGGTACAGGTAATGGTCAAAGTTGTAATAAATAACGAACCTGTAAATATCCTGCTCGACAAGGGAGCGCCTTTTAGTGTGGTGAGCGTTTGTCTGTTTAAACTCCTGAACAGTGAGCAAACATTGCCTGTGGTACCAGTTTTAACCAATACGCCGTTCCTTTGAAGTCTCAAATACAGGAATTGATCTCCTAAAAGGAAGATGCAACATGCATCCTTGCCAATAACGGGCGAATTATTGCATGAACCTGGTGAGGAAACGGGAATTGCGCGGCAGATTATGCCAGAGAATTAATTATCTAGGTACTATGTATTGCATTCAAATAACATTTGTGGACTAAGTGCTTTCTAACAGAATTATAGCGGGATGAATTAGGTACTTTGTTAAAGGAATATTTAGAAAACTTCGATCAGAAACCTGATGTGATCACGGGTTACGTTTATGAGATGGATGTCTATCCACATCAAACTTATTGTAAAGCCTCTTACTCTATTCCGTGGATCAGCAAAGTTTGGAAGGATTTTATGTTAAAACTAGCTGACCCGGCGAACTTCGTACCGCCTAACAGTCAATGAATGTCATGTTACCTTTTAGCTGAACTAATTTAGGCTTTGATGAACGTAATACAATGATACAAAATAATATTAATATAGATAGAAATATAAAAGTATTTTATTTTGATGAATGATGATGAATACATACAGAATGAGAATAAAAATTAAAAAAATAATAATAATTAAGTATTTCAAACACATGTCAGAAAAAAATCATTGAAAACTATGTTGTGCAGGTTGGGATACACTCTGATTAATTCATTAATCGGATTTTCATTCAAGCACCTTGTGGTAAACGACATTCTTTGTTTTTTGGTCAGGCGCAAGAACAAATAATGCGGATGGTTTGCCGACACGTGAGCATGCCACGTACAATTGACCATGAGAAAAACACGCGTTTTCTAGATTGAGGTCACAAATAGTCAAGGATTGGCCCTGTGATTTGTTGATAGTCATGGCGAAGGCAAGACGAATCGGGAATTGAATTCGTTTAAACTCAAAGGGCATATCTGTTGGGATCATCGGAATCCTTGGAATAAGAACTTCCTCATCTTTAAATTTTCCTTTAAGTATCGACGCGTGAACCACGTTGCTCATCAGTTTTCTTATCACCAAACGCGTTCCATTGCACAGTTTTAGTTGGTTTAAATTTCTAAGCATGATAACTACCGAGCCAACCTTCAGTTGTAAATTGTGCGGTGCTAAACCAGGCACATCCAAGGAGTTCAAAAATTCAGTTCGATAATTAGTGGCTTCTTCTTCGTTTGTTACACAGTCGATACATTTGAATGAATACAGAGTACCTACGATTTGATTTTGAATTATAAAATTGAGGTCCTCTACATCTTTACTTTTAGCCGCCAAAATTGCTCGCTCACTTAACCATTTAGTATTTTTGTGGTTAGCAATGATATCCGGAAATACTTTGTTGATAAGCTCGTCTTTTGATGAGACGAAATTGCAAAAATTTGGAGGAAATGAAATCAAACTGCTCGATTCGTCAACAGGAACACGGCCATTACCGATAGTCAGCAATTGCTTCGAGAAATCATCAGCAGATAGATCGTTCAACAATGCAACTCTCATATTTACAGACAGTTGAAGTTTGTTTACATATCGCCACAGATTTGATGCTTTGAGGCAAGCGTTTATTTCGTCGGCAGCAGTAGATCTTGGAATTACTGGTAGTGTTTGTCGGAAATCGCCAGATAATAAAATCATTGAACCACCAAAACATCTCGAGTCATTGCGCAGATCTTTTAAAGTTCGGTCTAGTGCTTCCAATGCGCGTTTGTGCGCCATTGTGCATTCGTCCCATATGATGATTTTTGATGCTACTAAAACTTTGGCCATTGCGGAGTGTTTCGAAATGTTACATGTCGGTTGTTCAGTAGTTTGAAGGTTTAATGGCAATTTTAACGCTGAGTGAGCCGTACGACATCCGTCTAACAATGTGGCCGCTATTCCAAAAGAAGCAATTGCTACCGCATTTTCGGATCTCGCACGTACAGTGGCCAAAATCAATGACATGAGGAATGTCTTCCCAGTTCCACCGGGGGCATCCAAAAAAAATAAGCCACCATTTCCATCATCAATTGCATTAATCAGTGTATCATAGACTTCCTTCTGCTTAGGATTCAACAGTGGTACATTCGTTTGAACTGATTGGATTAGTTCATGTGGATCATATTCACGTTCACGTTTCAGTTCTCTATTAAATGCGTCATTCATTCCGCGATCTGGCGCTGGCATTCCTAACCCAACTAACAAACTGCCGCACATGAGGTAACACATATCTTCGATCAAGAGCAAAGCCTGGTTATGCATCTCCTCATTCGCCTCAAGATCGGGATTTCTTGAGCTGACACGAATTCAATATAAAATGTCTTCTGACATGTTATCTTTGTATTTGTTCCACAGGTCACGTGGGTTCGATGGGAAGCATGTCGAAATGATGATAGCAAATAATGTGCGTATCTAACTTGGAGATGCAGAAATAATTGCTTCAGCGATTGTCGTGTCCCAATGAGTATCGTTTTCAAGCAAATTCAGCTCTTGACATGCTGCACGAAATGTGGGGCACACTATACCATTAACAGTTCGTAGTGATTCAAATGATGTTGGCCCTCGAACATGTACCAGCAACAACCGCAAATAGAAACATTCATCATTCTTCGGATGAACTGTGTAAATACGACCAAGAGCATCAGCAGAACGCATATCTGGATGACCAGGAACTGCATCGCCTTGCTTCCGACGTTGAAATTTCTTCGATGTAGCGTTCCAAGTGTAATAACGTGGCATTTCCGAGTAAAGCAACGTTCGTGCGAACGGATCGTTTTGACAAATCGCGAAGAAACTGGTCAGTGTTGTCGCTGGAGGTGTTTCGGCACGTTGAGCAGCATTCGACGCTGTGAAATATACTCTCTGACCGTTCTCTAGATGCACCCCAAATGTACAACAGTGGGATAACGTTCGTGAATAGGGAATGAGAATATACGCCAAATTGCTTCATTGCAGTTCACATATCTACCAACTTGATAGCGCGTGATTTCATCGTTGATATTGGATGTTTGGATACCAAAAACCCCCATGTCGCTCCCTTTCGTGACATATTTGCAAATGTATTTAATAGATTTGACCGAATTTCAATACTCAACATTACAATGTGCCTTGAATGTTTTGGAAAGAAGTGGCGAATATGGAACAATCCAACTGTTGTCAACTATGAAATCGTTTCCTTTCACTTTAGTTGTGATAGTTCTACCATTATCATCGGGCGATCGACGCCGATACAATGGATAACCATCGTTGCCTGTAATGGTCTCTGCCGTGAATTTTCGCGGATAACGTTTGGAACACTTGCCGTCGACCATGCACGGTGATTGGCGGTTGATAGTGCCACATGGTCCATGAATCATATTCGTGATTACAACATCATGTAGGTCTGGATCGGTTTCAGGAGCACGAATCTCCGCACATATGATGTCATCTATTTGATCTGGCCGAATTCTGTCCACTAACCAAATTAGAATGTGAGCATGCGGTAGGCCTCGTTTTTGCCATTCGACTGAATACATCCAGCATCGAGTAATCCCAAAGACGTGTTGCTTAACAATGTAATTTATTAGTGACCGAATTTTTTGCTTGAAAACCCGTGCGGTAATGTCGTGTCGATCACTTGATGTTTGTCCGGGAAGCAGCAATTGAATAATTTCCATCCATTTCGGATTACATGTAAATGTAATGAATAGATCTGGCCGACCATAATGACGAACATATGTCATTGCATCTTGCGCATATTCATGCATATGACGCGGGCTACCTGTGTATGTCGCTAGTAAAACAGTCAATCGACCAACATTTTCTGAACCTCCTTCTGTGCTTATTGCATCGCGTAAATGAATATACTCTTCCGAACGCAATTTAGCTTGATTCAACCGGATGAAAGTCAGGCGCTCCGTTTCGATTTTAACGTACATGTCCACGCAGTATTGTTGAAGCAGTCGACGAAATCGCAACAAATAATTGTCAGAATTTTCACGAATCATCAAACGATATGCGTAATAATTCATCGAACTAACCTTCTTGGTAGTTTCCTCACCTGAAACAAATACAGTAAAAATTGTATTTTAGAACCCCTAATAGGTTAACGACTCTTACAGCTACTCTCTACTAAATTAGGAGTGACAACTTTTTTTGTGTACCAGAAGCAAACAGAATAAAATGTATATCAAGTTAAAATGAAAACAATGATATTGATCTTACCATTCAATGGCTTAATCATTTTGATATTAAAGTGATATCCATCGTCTCCTTGCCAAAACATCAGCGGGTATTGTAACGCGTCATATGAACGGTGTGTTTCATATATTCTTTGTAGTTGCCCAGTATTGTGTCGTGTAAGCACAATATCACGTGTTTCCAAGTTTTCACCAACAATCAGGTTTGCCACTTCATCTATTGTTGGAGCATTAAATGTGCGTTCATGTGTTCCAGCTGGTCTTTTATCTGCTCTGATTACAACTTTATAGTCATCACTTGGCATGCGCTCTAAAGCAGTCTTGAACAGCCTGACCAATGCATGATGTTCATGAAACATTTGCTGCAAATCTTGGAGAATTGCTCTTTTCGTAGCTGTGTTGATCCCTTGACGCCGGTCAAGTTGTTCTTCCATATTGCCCATGAAGTATATTTGCAAGAATTTGTGCTGTGCACCTTCAATAGGTTGCAATGATCCAATGCGATGGCAAATCTGGCCTTGAATCTGTAAATTCAAAGCCATAGTTATAGTTAGATTTACAAACACTTTTTTTTTCAAATAATAACATACCATTTTTATTTTAGAGACAAATACAGAAATCTAACAAACTACATTCCAAATTTTTTTTACAATCATAGAAAATAAAGTTTTTAACGTAAATTACCTTAAATGTCGGATTATATCCGTGTTCTTCGATAATTTCCGCCCCAAATTAAGTCATTTGGAAACAGACATTGTATTTTTGAGTGTTCGCTAGAAAATGTCGTGATTCTAGTGTTTCGCCATAAAGCAGGGAACGCAATGGCTCTGGTGGCGGGACCACTAATGGCAATGTCACTTTACCACTAAGGCAGCACAAACCAGGCGTTTCACCAGCAAACTTCAATGCGCCACAATGCTGGCAAACAACGTCCATTGGACCAATGCAAACTAAACGATGCAAGCTGTAGTCGATGGTGCAATCATATCGAAACGCTGCTCGATTCAAATCAATACTTGAACCATTTCTTCTTGCACTTCGAAGATTATTCCTCTGTTCATCTGTACGATAAGCTCGACAATTTCTCGTTTCTAATCTAGCCGTTTCACGGGCTGCCTCTCTTTGCTCTTGTGTTTGAGAAGCACAAATTAAGGCCCTTCTTTGCTCCATCCTAACGCGGCGCTCTTCTCGGGCAATTTCTCGTTCTTCGTCAGATAATTGACTCGCGATATTCCGTTGCCTAATTGCATTACGGCTCCGCTGGGAAAGATTAGATCTTCTAGGACGCGGCATTTTTATTAATAGTAATACTGAATATGCACTCGCACAAAACCACATAAAACAATCGAGACATAGACAATAGCTTATCAAGAAAAATCATAGACAACCTATGAAAAGACTTTTACACTTTTGTTAACCTGTAGAATAAATCTTTAATTAATTTAATAAATGATCTGTAGAATAAATCTTTAATTAATTTAATAAATAATTTACACAAATTAATGTCTAAAACAAACAAATATAACAGTACCTACCTGAACTTTCGAGACATTTTACACAAAATAAATTTCTGAACGCACACATAAATAGTTGTTACAGTATTTGACAGGATTGGACAACAAATGTTTGACATGTAATAAACAAATGAGCATTTATTGAAATGATTAAGTATTCATTACACATTTCTGAACGCACGCGTAATATTTTTCAATCTTTTTTTAAAAAAAATACACATAATAGTTTATTCATCCATTTTAAATAGTTTATGAATGCATGCATAAATGTCAATCATTACTTACAGATTTTGACAAAAAAATTTGACAGCTCCGAAACTAAAGAACTTTTAGGGAAAATAACGCATTTTTCAAGTATTCGTCAATTTTTCATTATTTTTAAGATGTATTCTGCTATTCGGGGCGGAGACAAATCCAACAAATCAAAAACCATGAAAATTTTTATTGGTCAATTTTTCATTATTTTTAGGATGTATTCTGCTATTCGGGGCCGAGACAAATCCAACAAATCAAAAACCATGAAAATTGGTCTAGCAGATCTCGAGTTATAAGTGTTGTAACAAACCCGACTTTGTTTTATATATATAGATTTAGATCTGTACGTAGCCATGCAAACACCAGCAGTGGTTAAATAACAGAATGGGTCTAATCAACCTCTTCTCAAAATATCTACATCAGAATTACAGTATTCAACAAATTCGTTCTTCATATTGAACACATAACTTTCTTTGGCTCTGGAGCTATGCCATTTGAGAAATTCTTCCCTTTCTTTTGGCTTCATAGTGTCATCACATTAATATTGAGTATCAGGAATTAGTCGTACATAATTTTCATTTTCTTGTGTGTTGAACAAATGAGGGAAGTAGCATTTCTTCAATTCTTCCAAATCAAAAGTTTTTGGAAAACTACTAAGAGGACATTCTTAAAAATTACTACTATTTAAAATTTTTAGACCTGACTGTTTGATTTCCAGTAAGATCAGTTATATGGCTTTATTATATTTTCAACAGAGTACTTCAAAATAAATTGGGAATCGTGACCTTTAGCATAGTGAGCTATGAATGTATAGTCACACTGTTCATCAAATATCATCCAATGACAGAATTCATCATTTGTATTAAATTTATATTTGCAACCATTAAAATTGTGAGCTAATACGAGATTCGGAATATGTATGCTGGTTTCTTTCTTCGTAATCAAATCACATATATCGTACAGTGTAGGTACAATTCACTCTTCTACAGAAGCCTTTATCGCAACTTTTAAACTCTTTACCTGCAGCTACTATATAGCATTCAAAGCATTGGTAAACTTAATAATTTTGGAATTCTCCATTACCGTAACAACCTTTCTTCATTACAACTTGGACAACCTTGGACTATAAAGTCCTCAACAAATTTTCTGTCACAAAAGGCACATTTTTGCAATTTCCTTTGCATGTAACATTTTTTATTTCCTATTTTCACTACTTTGTTTATAGTTTCTGCAAAGTTCAAAGCCACATTGATATTTTTTTAGATCTCAAGTTTTTACATTCTTAACATTTATAAGCTGTATTATATACTTCTTGGTGATTGTTTACTCATTCTTCATTATACCAGTATCTATTGCAGTTTTCAGAATAAATCTTATTTCCCATACTTGTGTGGTCTGGACAGTTGGATAGTGTACAGACTTTTCGCTCTATTTTACATCTGTGTGCATCCTTTTTTATATTGTTTGTTATATTCATTGAAGAAATATGATGATCCAAAGAAGGCAGTCATTCTGTTAATTACATCGAAATGGTTGTGATCTTTATACAGATAAATACTTATCTCTTTCTCAGAACCACTATAGATAACTGAATTGAAATTATCTGAACATACAAAATTTATCTGGTTAGCCAACAAATCTCCAACTATTTTAATGTCACCTAGAGTGAACCCTTCTTCATTTTATTCACTCAATTGATTACATAATATGTCAGTTAACTCGTTCTGTAATTTATGTTTATCTCCTTCTCTAATTTTCTTAACCTAACCTTTAGTTAGTTCTCTGCCCGACATATTATATGTATTATATGTTAATGCAACTGTTACTTCTCTAGGACAGCACACATTATCATCATTTATAATTCTTGTGATGCATATCTTAGGCTTTTTGTCTTCTACCACTACCTCTAGGAATTGATAACATTCGAATATTAAATGACATATCTGCTATATCAGTAGTCTCATCAGATGTTAAGATATTTCTCATTTTATTGCACAAAACTTGAACAGCTTCTTGAGTATTATTTGATGCTCTATATCACATGGAAATAGAATAAAACATTTTTGTGTTGTTGTTTGTTAAATTCAACTTGTCTCCTTTCCTAAAATTAGTTCTCTTTTTTGCTACTTCTACCATAGAGTTGAGTGCTTTCGTTATATAATCTGTTTTATCACTAGCAGTATTGAGTTTGGTAATATTAGCATTGTTGAAGACTATTTTATAGTTCACAGACCACACATTAAATTTTGTATTAAATCTGGATCTAATTTCTTTAAACTCAAATAAATAATTTTTAATTAGTTTGGCCTCTTATTTTTGCTCAAATATTTTGCTGCTGAATGTATAAATCTGACCTAGCCTCACTATTTTCCTCTCTAGTTGGTCGAGATTTTTCAATAATGTCATCATCAAATCTGTAAAAATAATTTATATTAGGTGCACGGTTTGGTCTTGATCTAGTCTATTGGAATAATACTGGATGAAATTGAAACTCCTGTAACTCAATTAAATTAATTAATTCTGACTTCTTTAATGATGTGTATCCTCTAATACCAAGATTCTTTGCTTTGGTTTTTAGTTCAGATACTTTCAAATTATCGAGAGTCCTTGTACGAGGTGGTAAATTATTTGAAACGATTAAGTTAACTATATCAGCTTTTCTAAATCTGCTATATATACATAAATTATTCCTTCTACAATAATCACAGAGTTGAGCGACTGTAAACTCTGTGAATGAGGCTTCCATTTACTAAGGAGAAAAATTAGTTTTGCAAAAAATGTTTCAAAATGTAGTAATTTAATTTTTAGTTAGTTTTATGTGTCTGTTTGTCAGTGAACGTTTTTTGAGATGACTTTTAACTATTTCTTTTCCAAATGTACGCACTATTTTTCTTTTCTGTGTTTCTGCTAACTGACAAGGCTTGCATCTACTTGAGTGCTTGTCGCTCTTTTTGTACAAACAACTAAAATCGCTAACTTCTTAAACAACCAATACGTTTTTACTACTTACTTGTTCTTCATTTATAGAATGTTCTTTGTCATTTGAAACTATTAACTTTAATTAACACTGATCATTGTATATAATAAATGTGAAGACAACTCTTGCATCTACTTGAGTTTTTGTCCTTTGATGGTAAATGTAAGTAAAAACTACTAAAATCTTTAACTTCTTGACAAATTAATATATTTTTTAAAATTACCATCAGTTTGTTCTTTTGTTTCCATTGACAATAATACTTTAGAATGCTAATGACTCGAAATTTGCTTTAAATGTTTCTTATAGTATCTAGTTGCAATGTATTTACTGCATATACAAAGAATAAATTTATTATTATATGTACCTCTGTGATAGTTTTTTTCACATTCTTTACTAATGTTTGAATACTTATCGTTTGTATACATGTGTGGATAAAAATTATCAATTGGCTTTTCAATTTCGCATTTTCTACACTCCTTGAGCACTTCCATTTATTGATGTATTTATTCTTTAGTTTGTTTACATCAATATTATGGATGTTGGTGCAAACGATGTCTAAAAATCGTTTTAGACTCCCCTGGGAGGTGGCCCCCAAAATATTTGCTTCTTTTGTCTTTTCTTCTGTTCAAAGTCATTTATAATTTTCATGGGTCAATTTTTTCACCCCTGAAAAATTGTATAGAAAAGTCAGAATACCATTTGTAATTGACATGTTTTTCTCTTCAAATAAAAGAACCCAAATATCTCTAAACCAACTAACAAAATTTAACTCATAATTCTTATCCTGAGTAAATTCAAATATATTCAGCAGAGGTGTTTCTGAACTAGCGACAACTGCATTAGAGTGAGCTGAAGATGTCCGAGCATCAGCCGTGTTAGAGTCAGCTAAAGTGGATGAACTTGGAACTGGCTCAATAAAGAGGGTACTATATAACAGCAACCATCGTTTTAATTTATTTTTATATATAATTTAACCATTTGGTAGTCCTGAAATGAGAGTACCAAAAATTATATCAATTCTGTCTGATGTAGATTGATTATATTGTTAGTTGATCATCAACATTTACTGTGCTAGCTTGTTGTGGATTACTATACTCTAAATTTTCAGCAACATCGTTTGCTTTAAACCATGGATTATTCAGTCACAAATATGTTTTGTGCTTTATTCATTATGGAATTTCAGGGGATATGAGCAGATCTAGTGTAGGTATGTTAACATTGTCAGAGATTTTAAAAAGTTTAACCTTGAGAAATAGGTGTACCCCATTCAGCGCTCCTACAAAAATAACTTCGTTCATTGGTAAAAATAGCTGATTTTTTATTGCCTCTTAAGCGGCGCATTTTCCTAATGTTTTACGAATTTACAAGAAGAACTAGAAGATTTACAAACTGATTAAGAAAAGGTGATGTTTGATGTTCTTCTACATACTGCAATTAAACATGATAATCCATTGACTTTAGAATAAGAACTGCAACTGCTAAACACGATTATATACTCCCCATCCATTATCATCCACACCTAAGCCCATTCTTCATTTTGTCTTTCCATACATTATTCCTCTAACTGCTATTGCAGATAATTTTTCACCTAAAGAAGTGTCACTTGCATGCATTCTTTCTTTTGTAGCTAACTGAATTTCTTTATCCCATTCATGTCTTTTTCTGTATCTTTATTATCTGTGTATGTGATATCATGTTGTTTGGAAGCTTCATGTATTTTATTCATTCGAGGACCACCACGTGCTAGTCTTTCCTCAAGTTTAGTGAAAGGTCCACGGTATGAGTAGCCTGGTAAATGCATCTCTGGCAATGGCAAATAATTTAAAGCCCAATTGACTAATCCTTTTCCATGTTTTTCACGTTTCCAAAATGTATCATGAAGATTATTCAAAAATCTTATTAAATATGGAATTCCTTTTGGATTATCGAGCCGGCCGAGGTGGCCGAGCGGTTAGAGGCGCTACAGTCTGGAACTGCGCGACCGCTACATCGCAGGTTCGAATCCTGCCTCGGGCATGGATGTGTGTGATGTCCTTAGGTTAGTTAGGTTTAAGTAGTTCTAAGTTCTAGGGGACTGATGACCATAGTTGTTAAGTCCCATAGTGCTCAGAGCCATTTGAACCATTTTTTTTGGATTATCGATTATGAAATCACTGAATTGATTTATTAACATCTGTGCTATACCAACTTTTTCATTATGATAGCTTTTATTTACAGCAAGATATTCTCCATGAATTACAGCTAATCTATCAGTTAATTGATGGACATCATTCATCCAGAGATATTGAACTGGTTATTCTGTATATTTTTTAGTTAAACCTTCACCAATGACTGTTGAAGCTGTCTTTGGATGGTTTTCTGTTTTCTCAGGTGAACTTAATTCCGAATAATTTGATGAGTCTATAGTTGGTCTTCTTCATTAACAATTTCTTTTATTTAAACTTTTATATTTGATTCCTCTACTCGCTTTGTTTCTATTTGAGTTTTTTCAGAATACAATGCTCCTATATTATGCAATATATCTATATAATTTGATAAATCAACTGAATCGAATTTCTCATCCATATCAGCCATAGTAATATGCTTTTTAGTTCAAAGAGTCATTAAATCATTGGTTCCTTCGTATGTCTTTTCACCAAATGTTATATCATCTCATTCAAATGTTACCGGTAATCTTCCTTACATTTAAAGGCACCAACAGGTCTTAAGCCAAAAACTATGTCTTCACCTTGGTTTACATATTCTAGCATTCTTTCACTTACATTTTTTTTAAAATCACTATCCTTTATTTTCGTAACAGCTCTCTTGTCTTCGTCATATTTTTTCAATAACTGCTGTATTTATGATTCAGTTTATGTGTAGTCTTGCTTAATTGGTGACATCTCATTAAATTCTTCAGTATAACGGTTATAAGGAACTATTTGTTTTTCAACCTCTCTATTTCCTTCAATAGCTTTCAGTACATTATCACATAAGCCCATGATTCCTTCTTTCGCTTTCTCGATTGCATCAATAACCAGTTGATCTTCTTTTTTGTATTTTTCATATTCTGTTCTAGGTTTTTTTCCATTTTTAAACTACTCTTTTAATCGCTCCTTTATCTTTCTATTTCGTCTATCATTTTTCACAACCTCCAGATCATATTTTGCCAACATTTATTAGAGAAGAAAAACCATTAATCAGTTGTTTTTAGTTGCTCAGACAGATAGTCAGTTAGTCAGACACTTAGTCAGTCAGTTAGTTAGGTAGTCAGTCAGTCAGTCAGTTAGCCAATTAGTCAGCCAGTCAGTTAGTTGGTCAGTCAGTTAGATGGTCAGTCAGTTAGTTAATAAATTAGTCAGTTAGTTTGTCAGTCTGCTATTTTTGAAATGATTAAAATTTTATCCTTATTAAATCATGAACAAAGTCGAGAGCTATCAATTCTACTCATTGCCTGTGAGTGAGAAGACTAAAAATAATTTAAATCTCTGAAACAAGAACACTGAGATCAATATAAATATTGGAGATGGTTAGGTTCATGTTCATCATGTTCTGATGTACATGAACTTTAGTATTATTGGAGCTGATGGCACAGATTATTAATTATGTAGAAAAACTTTTCGAAGTTATCACATATAAAAAAGGAAACAATATTCTATCTAGAATCGATCATCCTTTCATTTCTTCATCTGCCCTTATTCGATTGACTTAATCTCTAACTGATGAGTTAGCTATTGACGGGCACATAGTTAACATTGGTAAATTAAGGAAGAAGAGAAGTGAGGTGCTTTATCCATTAGAATTATTGGGCGGATTTTTCAAAGATTATAAAGAACTCATGTGGGAAGGAGATTTAACAGTAATTTTTACTTGGAGTCCAACTGTGGGAGGTGCAGTTCTTTGATAGACAGATAAAAAGGACGCTTAAATTAAAATAAAAGACATGTTTCCAAAAGAAGGTAAAATTGTTGTAGAATCGAGGGAAATTAGTGTTCCTGTAACTAGATATGAGCCAGAATATTCAGTTGAGCTAGAGCAAGAAAGACTAAAAAATGCAAAAATTCCCATATCTTTCATTGAACCACAAAACATCGAAATTGCTTGATTAGATGAAAAGAGAAATTTTGAGTTGGATATCACGAATTACTATAACTCGATGGAGTTTGACATGCCTTATTTCATCTTTGTTTTTTTTTCAGAAAAAGAGGAAAAATAATCAGATTGTTGACTCCTCCTTATTTGACCATGTCAAATTACAAAATATCTATATTAAAAAACGGAATAAATGAAGTTTTTCCTCAAGAAGCGTGGAATCTAGATCCACCAAATAATTGTCTTTGTGATTTTAAGAAAGTAACACAACTGAATGGTGATGTTAATGTGAAACCATTCAGTTTTATTGAAAATTATAATATCCACGTCATAAAAATTTAACAAAATCAAGCCCTTTTTTGGGGAATATGTCACAAACCCTCCAATCGCACAACTTCCCCATGCATACATTTGCATAGTTTTAATACAGTATCACATTCTCACTTTATTTGTGTTCTCCATTCACTCTCTCAGGATCTCCAAAACACTTACACAACAAAATACGATAAAATAATAATTTTACAAACTACTTTTAATTATGTCAGGAATCTGTGGTAGTAAAACTAAATACAATTCCAGAAAATTAGACTATATGAACCTATTGTGATGGTAGTTTGAACTGATGCTATAGATGAATACAGTGGAATTAGGTATATTAAGTATGAAAAAGATCGATTAATATTTAGTGGGACTAGAACTAGGGCCTACCAGAAAAAAGAATATTGCGGAGACGTGGTTTGCTATGCAACATGCATGCCAGAGGTGGCACTGAGTATGGAATTTATTGGTAATTTATTTTCTGGAAACGGAATCGTATTTTTTCATTAAATTTAATTTGTTCTCAGAATTACGAGATTTCTAGTCTAAATTACTTGTGCTAATCTGATTGGCTGACATTAGAAAAGGAAATTAAAAAATTAAAAGGACTTAAAAGGAAATTGAAAGAATTTCTGAATGGCAACTCCTTCTACTCATTAGAAGAATTTCCCCACCCATCACCAAAAAAAATAAATAAATAAATAAAGTGTCATGTAATTTTTTTGTGTACTGTAATATCTTGTATAGACACCTTTTATTAACCTGACACGTTCCACATCACTACGAAGTGTCGCATTCATGATCTATGGAACAAGTATTAATCTAATCTAATGTGTTCAAGTACACTGCTCGCCTGGCCCAGTAGCCAGCGTCAGCTGTGCGAGTGTGTGAAGGAAAATCTGCCCCCTCCCGGCATCACGGCGAGCTATGCTTTCAGCGCAAGATGAAAACTCGTAACAATTTTCTGCGTTACAGAATTATTAAGAAAACACCCTGGGTCATCGGCTCTTAACAGGCTGAACAAGAAATGGTAACACGTTTACGCCAGACATTATCGAATTATTCCCATTTCGAGTGAGGGAATCTATTTTTTGGCTAGTGGTGGTAATGGGTCCCAACCAAGGGTTTGCTTCTTCACAATGATTTGAAGAAATTTTATGGATGAAACCTTCAGTGAAAACAAGTAAAACGTTGAATGAGAAGCATTACTTAGGTAGTTTTTATACTTTAGTAGTATTACAGTTGAAACTTCCTGACATATTAAAACTGTGTGCTGGACCAAGACTCAGTCTCGGTCCGGCACACATTATCTTCCAGGAAGCTTCAGAATCAGCACGCACTCCGCTGTAAAATGAAAATTTCGTTCTGGAAACATCCCCCAGGCTGTGGCTTAGCTGTGTCTCCGTAATATCCCTTCTTCCAGTAGTGCTAGTCCTACAAGTTTCGCAGGAGAACTTCTGTGAAGTTTGAAAGGTAAGAGGTGAGGTACTTGCGAAAGTAGAATTGTGAGGACGGATCGTGAGTCGTGTTTGGGTAGTTCAGTAAAAGAACACTTGCCCGCGAATGGCAATAGGTCCCGAGTTGGGGTCTCGATCCGGCACACATTTTTAATCTGTCAGGAAGTTTCAAAATCAGCGCACACTCCACTGCAGACTGAAAATTTCATCCTAGTATTAAAAATTTATTGTTTTCATAACGTTCTGTTCCTAGTGGATACAAGTGTATTCTTTGTTTAATTGTATAGTAGTTAATGACAATGCGTTTTGTTAATACTTGGTTCGGTAATTGTTTGAGTGCCTCACATGTAACAGTTAATGGATAGAGGTCTTAAATTAAGAACAAGCACAATGAGTTATCGAATTTATTTGCGTATTAAATGATAGCGGTGCTGGTTGCCCAGTGAATTGTTAGTTATTTTAATAGAGTTGTACCCGGAACTGAACTCGACAGAATCTCGGCATGTCTCCTTGATGTTAAGTAACAGAATCATTAATTCAATAGGACTGTATCCAGAACTGAATAGGGTAGAATCTCTGCATAATGTGCGGAAAAGAAAGTGATTTGAGCATTAAGAAAATAACTGTGAAACATTGAAATTTCGCACTTGCTAACAGTGTCTGAGACTAGTGGGAAAATGAGTGCTATGAACCTTTAGAACGGCTAAAAGCCTGCAAACATTACTGAACAAGAATACTGATTGGGGGCGGGGGATAAAATTTAATGAGTAACATTATTGGACGTTATGTTTATATGTCACATCTACATGTCATGTCTATAAGTGTTCTTTATGTTCCATATTCGTCATTCTAGAGCACATGTGGAGACATTTTACCCGTTGCTGAGGCCGCTGCCCAAACAACCTGAAGGATTGCTGCTGCTGTCTGAACCTGGGACTTCTCCCTTGCTTTTCTTTTCTTTTCTTTTCTTTTTTTTTTTTTTTTGTTGATTTCATTTTGTTCTGCATTGTTCGTTGAATTTGTTCTAGACGGACGTCCGATCACACTCGTGCAAGTTCTTCGTTGATCCGTTTACTCAGTTTTTTATTACATAGGGGAGCTAAACCCCGTGACCGATCACGCTGAGCTACCATGCCGGCAAGGTAGAAATGCTAACCATTACACTACTATAACACAATAGTCAACATTGCTGCACGTACTAGGCAATCTGAACGCCCTCCCCAACACAAACTTCAGTTCATATCTTCAGCTCATTTTTCCTTACATTGCCACTACTGCCAGGGCTCTCCGGCATTGGAATAACACCCCCGTGTTGGATGTAATGGGTAAGTCCTGTACCATAGGTGATCTTATAGATCTTATAATTAAATGTTTCCCTGAGACATTTAAGTCTCTTCTTTATCTACGGTAATGATCTAAGCAGAAGTAGCTTGTGTTGAGTAGGGCAATCAGCTTGGATAGTTAATGCAGCTACATTGACCATTGTGTTGTGATGGTGTAATTGGACAGCATTTGTGCCTAACAAGGAAAAAGGCACGGGTTCGAGTCCCGATCGCAGCACAAATTTTAATTCATTTCTTCTGCTTCGATCATTATCGTAGATAAAGAAGAGACTTAAATGTCTTAGCGAAACATCTAATTATAAGATCTATAAGATCACGTTTGGTACAGGACTTTCCCATTACGCCCAACGATGGGGTGCTATTCCAATGCCGGAGAGACCTGTCAGTAGTGACAATGTAAGGGAAAATAAGCTGAAGATATGAATTGAAGTTTGTATTGGGGGAGGACACTCATCTTGTGAAGTTCGTGCAGCAATATTGACCATTGTGTTGTGGTGGTGTAATGGTTGTCATTTCTGCCTAGCAAGCCAGAAGACCTAGGTTCGAGTCCCGGCCACAGCACAAATTTTAATTCATTTCTTCTGCTTCGATCATTATGAGTCAGATAATGAAAACATTTTGCTGCTTAGCCACTGTAATCAAGCCACCATCAAGTTGCAAGCTACAAGAAGGAGCAACACGAGTTAAATAATGAAAAAGGCGTATTGCTTAGCCATTGAAGAGGCGGCACGACAAACGATGACGTAGATTACTCACATTCCCTGTGTCCCGCTGTTGCAACCACACAGAAGGCCTGAAGAACCCAAACGATCACTCTATGCAGCAGCACAGAGGTGGAGGGGGGGGGGGAGGGGTGAGATAAAGGGACATCGCAGACCTCGCCGGGCAAAAGACAGACAACACTAGAATCAGGTCTCAAGATCATTAATGAAACAGTTAACACTATACATAGATTGGTATGTGTAATTATTACAAACTGTTCAGTAACAGACTTAAAGTGAATATTAAGTTGTGCCAAGTATCTAAAATGAAATTTATAGTTAATTTTTAATTGACTTATTCAGTACAGATATTCAATGGATCAAATAATTAATTTTAGGAAAAACAGAAGTAACTAAAATTTAGATAATGCTGTACAATAGTTACGTCAGTCCGTAATTAAGAATCTGATATATAAGGGATGTGTACAGTTTCTGTAATCATGTCGTATCACCCGCTCGCATACCTGTATATACATACTGTGTCTCGAGCACAAAAAACATAGGAGAACGTAAAAGAAAAAAAATCGTTCCAAGCAAAGATCCAGATCCCTGATCCATAAAAAAAACTAGAATCCTAAGTCAAGGTCAAATATAGTTATGAAGCACCCAAACCCACTAAGAGATAATTTGAATAGGTGTAATGTTAGCATATCTCGCGGTTACCTTAAACGATAACAGCTTGATTAAAATTATGTCAGGGGGGCTCTGTAACCCCTCGTATACTATCTGGTCCTTTTTGAAACTAAAATTTATTCGAACTGGCCATGAATAATTTCCATATTTCATATAAAAACACAAATTCCCGTTTTAAAGAAGACAAAATTCAATAAAACAATAACAACAGCCAATGGAATAGAGCATTATATGCAAAGTAGCAGCGGACTTTATTCAAAGAGTTTCTAACGAACGTCTCTTTCGTTTCTCAATTACCATATAAACGCAAAGCACGTATTATTAACGTCTTTAGCGTATAGGTGTCTTTGACGTCTGGGTGTCTTTCGCATTTGGGATATTGTACGATCGGGGAGCCTTTGAGTTCGGGATTGTAGTGTCCGAGATTTTAGCGTTTGAGTCCTGAGTGTTAGCGTCTCTTACGGTCATACGCTACTACGTCAAATAGTTAGCTTCATTGGAAGCCGGGATGGCTAAAATTGAACTTCTGTTCGTTTACTTTATTGTCAAAAATACGAAAACTGGCAGAACTGAGATAACACTAATATCAAGCGAACATCAAAAATGGTTAAAATGGCACTGAGCACTATGGGACTTAACATCTGAGGTCATCAGTCCCCTAGAACTTCGAACTACTTAAACCTAACTAACCTAAGGACACCACACACATCCATGCCCGCGGCAGGATTCGAACCTGCGACCGTAGCGGTCGCGTAGTTCCGGACTGAAGCGTCTAGAACCGCTCAGCCACACTAGCCGCCAAGCGAACATCTCAGTCGATAAAAGATTGATGTCATTAGTTCCAATTTCAGAACTTCAGTTGTTGCCGAACTTACTATTGGTTCAAATGGCTCTGAGCACCATGGGACTTAACTTCTGAGGTCATCATCTCCTAGAACTTAGAACTACTTAAACCTAACTAACCTAAGGAATAACACACGCCGGCCGCGGTGGTCTAGCGGTTCTGGCGGTGCAGTCCGGAACCGCGGGACTGCTACGGTCGCAGGTTCGAATCCTGCCTCGGGCATGGATGTGTGTGATGTCCTTAGGTTAGTTAGGTTTAAGTAGTTCGAAGTTCTAGGGGACTTATGACCTAAGATGTTGAGTCCCATAGTGCTCAGAGCCATTTGAACCATTTTTGAATAACACACATCCATGCCCGAGGCAGGATTCGAACCTGCGACAGTAGCGGTCGCGCGGTTATAGACTGTAGCGCCTAGAACCTCTCGGTCACTCCAGCCGGCGAACTTACTATTCAAACATCGCGTTGCAACTTCAATTCCAGTTATACACCCTTTTTGGGCATTTATTATAGGACTTAAGTGTGACCATTCAGAGTAGTGATACATATCAGAGAAACTGTGTTAATACAAACCGAGTTGAGAGAAAACTATAGTGTCCTACGATTTCGAACAGAGTACACTACTGGCCATTAGAATTAGCTTTTCAGAGCATTCACACAAGATTGGCGCCGGTGGCGACACCTACAACGTGCTGACATGAGGAAAGTTTGCAACCGATTTCTCACACACAAACAGCAGTTGACCGGCATTGCCTGGTGAAACGTTGTTGTGATGCCTCGTGTAAGGAGGAGAAACGCGTACCATCACGTTCCCGACTTTGATAAACGTCGGATTGTAGCTTATCGCGATTGCAGTTTATCGTATCGTGACATTGCTGCTCGCGTTGGTCGAGAGCCAATGACTGTTAGCAGAATATGAAATTGGTGGGTTCACAGGGGTAAAACGGAACGCCGTGCTGGATCCCAACGGCCTCGTATAACTAGCAATCGAGATGACAAGCATCTTATCCGCATGGCTGTAACGGATCGTGCAACCACGTCTCGATCCCTGAGTCAACAGATGGGGACGTTTGCAAGACAACAACCATCTGCACGAACAGTTCGACGACGTTTGCAGCAGCATGGACTATCAGCTCGGAGACCATGGCTGCGGTTACCCTTGACGCTGCATCACAGACAGGAGCGCCTGCGATGGTGTACTCAACGACGAACCTGGGTGCACGAATGGCAAAACGTCATTTTTCGGATAAATCCAGGTTCTTTTTACAGCATCATGATGGTCGCATCCGTGTTTGGCGACATCGCGGTGAACGCACATTGTAAGCGTATATTCGTCATCTCCATACTGGTGTATCAGCCGGCGTGATGGTATGGGGTGCCATTGGTAACACGTCTCGGTCACCTCTTGTTCGCACTGACGGCACTTTGAACAGTGGACCTTACAAATGGTTCAAATGGCTCTGAGCACTATGGGACTCAACTGCTGAGGTCGTTAGTCCCCTAGAACTTAGAACTAGTTAAACCTAACTAACCTAAGGACATCACAAACATCCATGCCCGAGGCAGGATTCGAACCTGCGACCGTAGCTGTCTTGCGGTTCCAGACTGCAGCGCCTTTAACCGCACGGCCACTTCGGCCGGCGTGGACGTTACATTTCAGATGTGTTACGACCCGTGGCTCTACCCTTCATTCGATCCCTGCGAAACCCTACGTTTCAGCAGGATAATGCACGACCGCATGTTTCCTGGATACAGGAAATGTTCGACTGCTGCCCTGGCCAGCACATTCTCCAGATCTCTCACCAATTGAAAACGTCTGGTCCATGGTGGCGGAGCAACTGGCTCATCACAATACGCCAGTCACTACTCTTGATGAACTGTGGCTTCGTGCTGAAGCTGCATGAGCAGGTGTACCTGTACACGCCATCCAAGCTCTGTTTTGCTCAACGGCCAGGCGTATCAAGGCCGTCATTACGGCCAGAGATGGTTGTTCTGGGTACTGATTTCTCACGATCTATGCACCCAAATTGCGTGAAAATGTAATCACGTGTCAGTCCTAGTATAATATATTTGTGCAATGAATACCCGTTTATCATCTGTATTTCTTCTTGGGGTATCAATTTTAATGGCCAGTAGTGTATCACGAGAAGTGAACCGTGTATTGGATTCTCTCTGGACAATAATAATAATAATTATAATAATAATAAAAAGTTTATTCCATATTAATGTTGAAGGGAATAATTTTCAAAGGGCAAACCATCGTGCTGTGTTAAATGAACCCTGTGACTTTTGAAGGGAATGATTCGGTATATATTTACTACTAAAATCAAAGATATCAATTCAGTATGAAACGCTAAACCGTCGCCTGATAACTATTGATGAGTATCTTTGGCAGCAACCGCTGAACAAGGCAGCTATCCGATGGTAATAGTTGGAATCTAAACTTACTGATCAACAAATATTGACTGCAATGACATACAGTACCGTGTCGCCTGCTTTCATGTACCACGAGATGAAGAATTTTTGCTGGGCCTAGAAGGAGGACATCACACTTTCGTTGATCGTGGAAGTGCCAGCAGGCAGCAATAGGAGGCCGTATTCCAGAAAGTCAGTGAGCATCGGGTCGACGGACGGCACCATTGTGTCGCAGGATAATGCCCGCCCACATACTGCCAAGGCTGTTTCGGCTATGTTATAGATGTATTAACAGTTAATTCGATTGCTTTTGAAATAATAAACAGTTTATATATATTTTTTCCATCTGCCATATTCTCATTTCGAGCCCTTTATTGCGTATATTTGCTGTGGCATGCTAAATTCGGCTATTTGTCTTCATTCAATTTCAATTTTTGCTGGGGTCTATCGATGCTTGAGTTAAGACAGAGTGGTTGTTGTGGTCGTTTTTGCTAACTTCAAGCTATAGTACCTAAAACCTCCAATTCCTAACAAAAAAAAAAAAAATACACTACGGGAACTCTGGGTGTAGGTACGCCTAAAAAAATCACCCTTGGCATCCAACGTCATATTTGTTCCGTTTTACGCCAAGTGGGCACACCGAAGATTGGTGTAATCACCGCAGAGCTTTTCTAGAGGGAGTGGAAGTGGGATTCCCTTGTCTTTCTGCTACCATCGAACTAATTTAACACACCTATTTATCAACGTGGTAAAAATAAACTGAAGCCCCGAAGAAACTGGTAACGGCATACGTATTCAAATACAAAGATGTGTAAACAGGCAGAATACGGCGCTGCGGTCGGAAACGCCTGGATAAGAAAAGTGTCTGGCGTAGTTGTTAGATCGGTTGCTGCTGCTACAATGGCAGGTTATAAAGATTTAAGTGAGTTTAAACGTGGTGTTACAGTCGGCACACGAGCTACGGGACACAGCATCTCCGAGGTAGTGTTGAAGGGGGGATTTCTCCATATGACCATTTCACGAATGTACCGTATCAGAAACCTGGTAAAAAATCAATGACATCACTGCTGCCGGAAAAAGACTCTCCAAGAACGGGATCTACGACGACTGAAGAAAATCATTCTATGGGACAGAACTGCAACGCTTTAGCAAATTGCTGCAGATTTCAATGCTGGGCCGTCAACAAGTGTCAGCGTGCGAACCATTCAACGGAATATCATCGATATGGGCTTTCGGAGCCCACTTGTGTACCCTTGATGACCGCACGACACAAAGCTTACGCCTTGCTTAGGCCCGTCAACACCGACATTGGACTGTTGATGACTGGAAACATGTTGCCTGGTCGGACGAGTCTCGCTTCAAATTGTTTCAAGCGGATGGACGTGTACGGGTATGGAGACAACCTCATGGGTCCAGGGACCTTGCATGTCAGCAGGGGGCTGTTCAAGATGGTGGAGGCTCTGTAATGGTGTAGAGCGTGTGCAGTTGGAATGATATGGGACACCTGATACCTCTAGATACGACTTTGACAGCTGACACGTATTTAAGCATCCTGTCTGATCACCTGCGACCATTCATGTCCATTGTGCATTCCGATGGACTTGGACAGTTCCAGCAGGACAATGCGACACTCCACACGTACAGAATTCCTACAGAGTGGACCCAGGACCACACTTCTGAGTTTAAACACTTCCGATGGCCCCCAAACTCCTCAGACATTACATTATTGAGCATATCTGGGATGCCTTCCAACGTGCTGTTCAGAAGAGATTTCCACCCCTTCGACTCTTACGGATTTATGGAAAGCCCTCCAAGATTCGTGGTGTCAGTTCCCTCGAGCATTACTTCAGACATTAGTTGAGTCCATGCCACGTCGTGTTGTGGCACTTATACGTGCCCATGCGGCCCCTACACGTTATTAGGCAGGTGTACCACTTTCTCTGGCTCTTCAGTGTAATACTAGCTCGGAAAGTATTTCACACGCCTTAAGATAGGCAACCCAACTGACATTCGCGGTGGATGATGTAAGTTGGATTTCCTATCTTCACGTGTGTGAAATATTTTCAGAGTTAGTTTTATTTCGCACACCCTGCAGGAGAACCTATAGTTTAACGTAGAATTCGAATCACGGTGCAATATGGCATTTTTCACCTCATCAAATCACGAACAAGGAGTGAAAGGTGTGGTAAGGGAAAGAAAAGAAAAATTCCTTGGAGCGGCGCCACAGCTGCGTAAGTCGACGTGGCGTCATAGCGCGGATAAAGAAGCGAGATGGGCACGAGATGCCTTATACACGTCGAAATATTTGTTCACAATATTCGGCCAGCAAGGGGTTAAATCCACTGTGAGAGACCAAGCGTGTGGCATGGTGATCAACACGTTGGACTCTTGAGTCGAGAGGAACGGAGCGGTAAGGTAACGGCCTCGATTTGGATGCCTGTCGTTCAAATCGCCACCCGATCGTCCAGGCTCATGTTTTCGTGATTTCCCTAAACCGCTTAAAACATATGTCGCATTGATTCATTCGAAAAAAGAAAAAAATTACAGCCCATTTCCTTTCCTGTTCTTTCCCCATCGAAGCTTGTATCTCTTTCACGAAATGATCAAACTTTTTCTACTAGAGCTGAGGCTTATAGAAAGAAAATTTCCACACCTTCTGTCCAATATTCATCATTTGGAGGACCATTTTTCTATCCCACTTCGAGCTTTCAATGGACTGCAGTACAATGTTTTGAGTGTGATACTATAAATAGTAACAGAGAGTAGGAAAATCAAGAAAAGTTCATATAACTGGTTGACCTAGAAAAAGTGTTCGACAGTATAATATGGTGCAAGATGTTTTTCACAGAAAGAAGTGTAAGTCATAAGAAAATAAGGGTAAAATAAACTCTATACAAGAACTAAAGGGGAAAATAATGATAGAAAACCAAGAACGAAGAAATAAGAGAAATATTCAGGAGTGGGGTTAAAACTGTGGGAAAATGGCATATAACAAGATCGCTATCAACATTGCTATCCTCAATAAAAATAAAGAAAAACTGAATGGTATGAACGGCGTAGTGAAATCACACACAAGATTGAGAGTAAATCGAAGAATGATAAAATGAATGAGGAGTAGAAGAAATGAGACTAGCGATCAACTAGGGGCCACGAAATAAAGAGAAGGATTTCTGATACCTTGGAAGCAAAGACATGAAAAGTAGACCGGTATAGGCAAAAAAGAGAGCTTTTCTGACCAAAAGAATCCCATTAGTATCAATCATGTACCTTAATTTGAGAAAGAAATTTCTGCGGCTGTAGTTTAGAGCACAGAACTGCGTCGGGAAACCGGGGAAGAGGAGAATCGAAACGTATGAGTTGTGGTGCTATAGAAAAATGTTGGAAATTAGATAGCCTAACAAAGTAACAAATGAGTTTCTCTGTAGAATCGGCAAAGTGATGATCATGTAGAAATATTGACAAGAAGGAAGGTCAGGATGTTAAGGTATGTTAAGACACCAAGTGAACCATATCCTACAACTACACTCAAGAGCTAAAGACACTGGTACACCTGCCTAATACCGTGTAGGATCCCCGCGAGCACGCAGAAGTATCGCAACACGGCGTGGAATGGTCCCGAATAATGCCTGAAGTACTGTTGGAGGGAATATACACCATGAATCCTGCAGGGCTGTCCATAAATCTGTAAGAGTATGAAGGGTGGAGATCTCTTCTGAACAGCACGTTGCAAGGCATCCCACATATGCTCAATAACGTTCATGTCTGGTGGCCAGCGGAAGTGTTTAAAGAGTGTTCCTGGAGCCACTCTGCAGCAATTCTGGACGATGGGGTGTCGCATTGTCCTTGTGGAATTGCCCAAGTCCGTCGGAATGCGAAATGGACATGAATGGGTGCAGGTGATCAGACAGGATATATATCTGTCAGCGTCGTATCTAGACGTATCAGGAATCCCACATCACTCCAATTGCAGACGCCCCACACCATTACAGAGCCTCCACCTAATTGAACAGTCTCCTGCTGACATACAAGCTCGACAGATTCAAGAGGATGTCTCCATACCCGTACACGTCCATCCACTTGATACAATTTGAAACGAGACGTGTCCGGCTAGGCCACATGTTTCCAGTCATCAGCTGTCTAATCTCGGTGTTGATGGCCCCAGGGGAGGCGTAAAGCTTTGTGTCGTATAGCCATCAAGGGTACACGAGTGGACCTTCGGCTTCGAAAGCCCATACCGATGATGTTTCGTTGAATGGTTCGCACGCTGACACGTGTTGATGGCCAAGCACTGAAATCTGCAGCAATTTGCGGAAGTGTTGCACTTCTGTTACTTTGAACTATTCTTTTCATTCGTCGTTGGTCTTGTTCTTGCAGGATCATTATCCGGCAGCAGCAGTGTCGGAAATTTAATGTTTTACCGGATTCCTGGTATTCACGGTACATTCGTGAAATGGTCGTACGGGAAAATCCCCCTCCATCGCTACCTCGGAGATGGAGGAGGAGGAAATTAGTGTTTAACGTCCCGTCAACAACGAGGTCATTAGAGACGGAGCGCAAGCCCGGGTGAGGGAAGGATGGGAAAGGAAATCGGCCGTGCCCTTTCAAAGGAACCATCCCGGCATTTGCCTGAAGCGATTTAAGGAAATCACGGAAAACCTAAATCAGGATGACCGGAGACGGGATTGAACCGTCGTCCTCCCGAGTGCGAGTTCAGTGTGCTAACCACTGCTCCACCTCGCTTGGTACCTCGGAGATGCTGTGTCCCATTTCTCGTGCGCCGGCTATAACTTCACTTTAAAACTCACTGAAAACTTTATAGCTTGCCGTTGTAGCAGCAGTAACCGCGCCAGACACTAGTTGGCATATATAGGCGTTGCCGACCGCAGTACGGTATTCTGCCTGTTTACGTGTCTCTGTATTTGAACACGCATGCCTGTACCAGTTTCTTTAGCGCTTCAGTGTAACTGAGGACGTAGGTTGCAAGTGGTATCCTGATGTATTTGTTGACCCAGGAGAGGAAGTGGCGGGCCGAAAGAAACCAGTCTGCAGACAGATGACAACCCTGCCACCTCTCCCAGCCCCTCCCGCTTCCCCCCACCTCCTCCACCCTCAAGCGGAAAAAAAAAAGGCCTCTCGTGTCACAAACGATTCCACAGCAAAAATTGATCAATATGTTGATAGATAAAATTGCTTGGAGTATTTCCGCCTTGGCACATGAACAGCACATCCTTCTGTAGGGCTGTTGATGCCGAAAGCCATCACTATACACAAAGACAAATTGTGGCCACTAAACAGCAATGTAAGCACTGAAATTTGAATTATTTTTCATATAATGGTGCTGCTGAGTACCGAGGTTTGCAAACTTGGTTCTGAATGGAATTCCTAATGGGAACACGTGGCTACGCGGTTGAACACAATGGTCGAACCTGTCATCCCGTAGATGACAAAGGTTCTGGACTCCTAATCCCTTATAATTCCGTAATGTTCTCGTTCAGTCATTATCAGGACTGCAGTGAACTGAATGGACCATTTAAAACGCATTCGTGAATTAATCCTTAATGAGTATATGACTGGTCGGATGATTATGCTTCCACTCAAGCTACGACAAACTGGGCTTAACGTTCCACCGTTTAATGAAACTGTATCGAGAGCGATCGTGATAGACACCTTCAGCTACCTACGTGTATTGTGTTACCGTGTAAATAACTACTTCAGAAGCAACAGTCGTAAAACTACTTCTCAGTTACCCAGCGGCAAGGCGGAACACAAAGAAGATGATTCTATTGCTCCTTTAATTAACGTCCTTGAAATTTATTGCAGCCACAAATGACTCAATTACTACTGTGTCTTTACGATTTTCTCTTAACAAGTCAGGTAACTCATTACAAAAAAGTCAAAGTGAGAGCCTTTTAATACACCTTATTATTGCATTCTCCGAATACGGCGAACAGTATGGGCAAAGAAGGCAGATTATCGTAGACTTAATTAAGATATAATACTGTTGCAAAGACTATCCTTCAAGATACAGTTATTAAAATCAGCACTTTAGACGAGTTGTAAAATTAACGTCGCCAATAACCTTCCGCAAAACAACTGCAGCAAAGTTATTAGAGATGAAAGGAACATTATCGTCTACCAGACACCGTATGACGACTGCCGCAGTCATTCAAATATTTAAATGTCATGTGAAGTAATTATAAATTTATTTGCAAGTGTGACTCGCTAAATAATGGAGTTTTTCTACTGTCGCTTTTCTAATTGCAAGGATTGTTTCATCCTGTGAAACTTTTCCATGTCTTCTATTCATAGTCCTTATTGGAAAATGAGTAAAGGCTAATATTTGCCTCTAAAAAGTAATCCAAATATTTTTTGCTGCCGATTTGACTATTAACATCTGTCATTCGTTCCTGTAACCGACTGTTGAGTATTCACTGTATGTTTACTGAAGTTAATCTTAATGATCAACTGTGGATGAAGCCCGACCAACAGGCGTTACATGCATTGATCAAAACTGATAGTGCATTGAGAATGGCAAGTTACTAGCTGAAATCTAGATCTGCCAATAAAACTTAAAAAGGACGACTGATCGCTGAAATCTACTATTTACAAGCCAATATAACAGTCGCTGCGTGCAACAGCCTTCTGAATGGAAGGTAATCTAATTATGACGAAAGGTGCGGTAGACGTGACTGCTTCTTTTATGTTGTTATGTTTTACGTAGACAGTATTACTGAATTGTATTTTAACTCCGGATTGTTTATTCAAGGGCTCTAAATGAAAATAATTTGCTCTTAATAATATCATCTTGCTTTCTGCCGTTAATGGTTTATTTTACGATATTGAAGCGTCTACAAGACATAGTTGAACGTAATGAGAACAGTGTAAAGTGGGATTAAGAACACGTAAAACCAGTTTTGTAATCGTAGAAATTCGTATACTAAGAAAGTTCCAAACATTACTGCAGCAGATATAAAACGCAGGAAGAGGCGGATGATAAAATCCGACACAATTTTGTCGTATGTGAAATTAACAAGAAATTAATAATAAACAAAACTACTGCCCTGAAAGCAGGTATGGGTGCTACTGTAGTTATCGTAAATGAGAATGATTATGTTAGTAAGATAAAAGACTTTATTGCTGCTAATAATATTACAAAACTGAATAAAGTTCCTAACAACAGATTTAATGCTCCAATCAGAAAGGCTTTAAACAAGTGCCGGCCGGAGTGGCTGAGCGGTTCTAGGCGCTACAGTCTGGAACCGCGCGACCGCTACGGTCGTGGGTTCGAATCCTGCCTCGGGCATGGATGTGTGTGATGTCCTTAGGTTGGTTAGGTTTAAGTAGTTCTAAGTTCTAGGGGACTGATGACCTCAGAAAAGTCCCATCGTGCTCAGAGCCATTTTTAAACAAGTGAATTTTCATCCAGTCATAGAAGGAGGTCAATGAATGTTTTGTCGTGACCTCATGAACACTCACACACCATGATCAACCTAGGTCTATGTGACTGGATATCCCGTATGCCCTGTAGCGAATTGTATTGACAGTATTACATACGGAATTATTAAGAAACTTAATATTCTAATAAAAAATATTATACTTTTGAAACAGCCTATACAATTATAAATGCCATTGATGTACTTATCCAGAGTAAAGATGTACCCACACATAGAGAAGGAAAATTCCTCTAATTTGATATAATAAATCTATTCACTAATGTGCCAATAACAGAACCCATTGAAATTATAAAAATGTACCTACTTAAGGAAAAAAAAATTGGTGTAGCCGAAACAGATAAAGTTACTGTGTTGCTACAATTGATCTTACTCTTAAATTTTTTTTTTAAATTCCAAGACGACATATTATTACAACCTATGGTGCTGCAGTGGGCAAATACGTTGCTACCACACTGGTAAATATTTTGGTAAATCATATAGAGAACCAATTCTTTGAAAAATTTAGAACTGCTGAAGTCAAAAGTACGCTTTCACAATTTTGCGGTTTACATCCAAAAACTGTTTTTGCTATGAAACTAGAAAAACAATTCGTTAATACTTCAGATTTGATTAAAAAGAGTGACAATGACGGCCACAATTTTTTAATATTTCGGAAACTACAACGCACTGACAGCATAATCCACAACAACTACTATCAACCAGAAATGAATACTAGAGCCATTTTTCACTGCATGACCAACAGAATCATTAACGTCCCATTAGAACAGAACGAAATTCCAAACAGCTGTTTATACCAAATTATATGGCAACAAATAACGGCTACGGTGTTGATATAGTAGACAAAACGTACATACTACAAAATTACATAACAAAAGCAATAATACAATAAAGTAATAACAGCAACAAGAGAAGCAGAACCAGACAAAACGAAATACATTGTTTTACCTTACCATGGCGCCATATAAAACAGAATAGCTGATCGTTCTCGTAAAACTAACGTACACTCGGGTTCCGCACGAACAACAAAGTAGAAAATGGTTCAAATGGCTCTGAGCGCTATGGGACTCAACTGCTGTGGTCATCAGTCCCCTAGAACTTAGAACTACTTAAACCTAACTAACCTAAGGACATCACACACATCCATGCCCGAGGCAGGATTCGAACCTGCGACCGTAGCAGTCGCACGGTTCCGGACTGCGCGCTTAGAACCGCGAGACCACCGCGGCCGGCAACAAAGTAGAGACAATACTCAGACAAGCCACCCACAAAACAAAACTATTTACACAAACATAGATTTATAAAATCTAATGCAGTGAGTGTGAATGTTTCAGTGTACGACAGACAGGTATACACTACTGGCCATTAAAATTGCTACACCACGAATAAGACGTGCTACAGACACGAAATTTAACCAACAGGAAGGAGGTGCTGTGATATGCAAAGGATTAACTTTTCAGAGCATTCACACAAGGTTGGCGCCGGTGGCGACACCTACAACGTGCTGACATGAGGAAAGTTTCCATCCGATTTCTTATACACAAACAGCAGTTGACCGGCGTTGCCTGGTGAAACGTTGTTGTGATGCGTCGTGTAAGGAGGAGAAATGCGTACCATCACGTTTCCGACTTTGATAAAGGTCGGATTGTAGCCTATCGCGATTGCGGTTTATCGTATCGCGACATTGCTGCTCGCGTTGGTCGAGATCCAATAGCCGTTAGCACAATATTGAATCTGTAGGTTCAGGAGGGTAATACTGAACGCCGTGCTGGATCCCAACGGCCTCGTATCACTAGGAGTCGAGATGACAGGCATCTTACCCGCATGGCTGTAACGGATCGTGCAGCCACATCTCGATCCTCGAGTCAACAGATGGGGACGTTTGCAAGACAACAACCATCTGCACGAACAGTTCGACGACGTTTGCAGCAGCATGGACTATCAGTTGAGAGACCATGGCTGCGATTATCCTTGATGCTGCATCACAGACAGGAGCGCCTGCAATGTTGTACTCAGCGACGAACCTGGGTGCACGAGTGGCAAAACGTCATTTTTTCGGATGAATCCAGGTTCTGTTTACAGCATCATGATGGTCGCATCCGTGTTTGGCGACATCGCGGTGAACGCACATTGGAAGATGTGTATTCGTCATCGCCATACTTGGGTACCTCCCGGCGTGACAGCATGGGGTGCCATTGGTTACACGTCTCGGTCACCTCTTGTTCGCATTGACGGCACTTTGAACAGTGGACGTTATATTTCAGATGTGTTACGACCCGTGGCTCTACCTTTCATTCAATCCCTGCGAAACCCTACATTTCAGCAGGACAATGCACAACCGCATGTTGCAGGTTCTGTACGGGTCGTTCTGGATGCAGAAAATGTTCGACTGCTGCCCTGGCGAGCACATTCTACAGATCTCTCATCAATTGAAAACGTCTGGTCAATGGTAGCCAAGCAACTGGCTCGTCACTACTCTTCATGAACTATGGTATCGTGTTGAAGCTGCATGGGCAGCTGTACCTGTACACATCATCCAAGCTCTGTTTGACTCAATGCGCAGGCGTATCAAGGCCGTTATTACGGCCAGACGTGGTTGTTCTGGGTACGAATTTCTCAGGATCTATGCACCCAAATTGCGTGAAAATGTAATCACATGTCAGTTCTAGTATAATATATTTGTCCAATGAATACTCGTTTGTTATCTGCATTTCTTCTTGGTGAGCAATTTTAATGGCCAGTAGTGTTTGTCTCTCCTCCAGATTCAGAGAACACACAAACAAAAGCAAGAATTGTGAATCTTCATTTAGTGTACATCTAGGAAACGACAACAACACCAGCAGCATCGAGGAATCTCTAAAGGTGCTACTTAGTGTCCAGAAAGGCACAATAATGGACGTTCTAGAAGAAACTGAAATTTATAGCGCTTTCAAAGATCAATCCCCTAACATACTCAATGAACAAACAGGCCTCAGATATAAAAATTATCGCGATTGTTTTAGACATTTACTCCATAGTACGGGGCGAGGCAAATGTCTGGACAACCCTATAAAAGGCGAACGGTGTGAGAAATCATAATGACGTCATGTGTGGGTTGTCTGCACGTGGGCTGTGCAACGTATAGGAGCTATGGCGACAGCGGTGGGCTTCTTGAAATCTGCAGTCTTCCATTTGCGTTACGTGTTTCATGCGGCACAAAATTTTGAACTGCCTCTTTCTTAGAAATAGACATGTGAAACTTGTTTTAAGATATCTTTATTTGTATGGGAGGTATGGCCTGTCAAAATTTGAAAGTGCATGTAGGTGATCAGTTCTGTTTATTGTTGCAGGTGATCCACAATAGCAAATAGCCAGCAGGAACGCATTGAAATTGTGTTAATGAGTGGTGGACGATGTACCAGAGTGATTGCTGCTGGCTTCAGTGCCCGGAATCCTGAGAGAAATGACATTTCATGTGACAGTATCCATGTCATTGGACAAATTTCGTGCAGTAGGTTCTGCGGTGGACAAAGCAAGCACTGGACGTCAAAAACAGCCACTGACGAGAAGAGTGCAACAGCAATTGTGGAATCGGATGTGAAAAGTCCACACTGCAGTACGCGCCGGTCATCAGCAATATCCGCTGCCAGTCAGCGTTCAATCCTGCGTTAGTTGCACCCACACCAATGGCACCCGTACAAGTTTAATTTGCAGCATCATCTCTGGGAGGATGACCCTGATCGGCGGGTGCAGTTTGCAGAATGGTCTCTGAGTCTGTATAACAGGAATCCAAACTTCATACGGCAGATGTTGTTCAGTGACTTTTCAGTGACGAAACTAATACCTATGTACATGTAAAAGTAAACAAACTGAATCATCATTGCTGATCAGATGCAAACTCCTCGTTGGTGGATCACTGTACAGCTGCTGATGGTGAGAGACTGATGGCTTCGTGTGGGATTTGGGACACAAGAATCGTAGGTCCAATGTTCCGCTCCGTGATTGTGTGTTTCCAACGCTGTTGAATCCGCAGCGTGATTTCCTAAACTTCTGCCAACAAGACGATGCACCTCCCTACTATGCAGGAGGATCTGCAGCGAATTGACGCATGGTGCAGAGAATGGCAATTGAATCTCAATGTAGACAAGTGTAATGTGCTGCGAATACATAGAAAGATGGATCCCTTATCATTTAGCTACAAAATAGCAGGTCAGCAACTGGAAGCAGTTAATTCCATAAATTACCTGGGAGTACGAATTAGGAGTGATTTAAAATGGAATGATCATATAAAGTTGATCGTCGGTAAAGCAGATGCCAGACTGAGATTCATTGGAAGAATCCTAAGGAAATGCAATCCGAAAACAAGGGAAGTAGGTTACAGTACGCTTGTTCGCCCACTGCTTGAATACTGCTCAGCGGTGTGGGATCCATACCAGATAGGGTTGATAGAAGAGATAGAGAAGATCCAACGGAGAGCAGCGCGCTTCGATACAGGATCATTTAGTAATCGCGAAAGCGTTACGGAGATGATAGATAAACTCCAGTGGAAGACTCTGCAGGAGAGATGCTCAGTAGCTCGCTACGGGCTTTTGTTAAAGTTTCGAGAACATACCTTCACCGAAGAGTCCAGCAGTATATTGCTCCTTCCTACGTATATCTCGCGAAGAGACCATGAGGATAAAATCAAAGAGATTAGAGCCCACACAGAAGCATACAGACAATTCTTCTTTCCACGAACAATACGAGACTGGAATAGAAGAGAGAGCCGATAGAGGTACTCAGGTTACCCTCCGCCACATACCGTCAGGTGGCTTGCGGAGTATGGATATAGATGTAGATATGCTGCAGTAGTCAGTCAGTGTCTGAATGAACAGTCTGTAGGTCACTGGATAGGTAGGAATGGTCCTATCGAATGGCTAACACCTCCTGACATTTATCTACGGGGACATTTGAAATCAGATGTGTATGCGGTAAAAATCAACAATGTAGGCCATCGTGGACGGCGTAATGAGAAGACGTGAGCGGCTGTCAAGGTACAGATCCTGCGACGAGTGCATCAGTGCTCACAAAAAAGACTGCGATCATGTGTCTAGTGCAATGGAGGTCGTATTGAGAACATGCTGTAATGTCGACTCTGGCAAGTGTTCTAAGCTTTAATAGATCATAACTCCTACACAAACGTGTATATCTTAAAACAAATGTCATATGTTTATTCCTGAGAAAGAGGCAATTCAAAATGATACGCCATATGACGCCCTTCCCATTTGAAAAATGTATCCCAAAGCCAATATGGCGGATTTCAAGATGACCGCCGCTGTCAACATAGCTCCTATAAGTTGTACCCCCTTCGACAGACACCACACACCAGTCGTCATTATGATTCCTCACGCCGTTCGCCTTTTATAGGGGTGCATCGAGACTTTTGCCTCACCTTGTATTATAAGTGCACAGTTTTAGACGTGTCAGTCTGTCATTATATACACAATCCTGTGAAAACTGCAGCAGAGAAAAGTGAATATTGACTAGTTGCCTGATGGTCTTTGATGTGCGTATTAGGTTGTGAATTTTAAAAATTGCCCGGTGAATTGACTGTTCAAACAAATTTCGAGCTTGCAGCCGGTCGTTCTTGGATGTCCCGGTTCGAAGGAAGAATGATGGTTCTCTAGGGCATTCAGTTTACCGGAAACCCACTCATACTGATTTGTAGCTGCATCGAGTTGTCATCACCCATCGCAAACCATGAGTTTGCTTAAAACACTTGTTCATAGAGCTCATACTGTCTCAGATCTATATAGCTTACCTCAAGAACTCGCCCATCTAAAAACAGTATTCAGCGAAAATGGGTATTCCATCCGGCAGATAAACAGGGCACTATCAGTTAAAACTAAGAAGGAGGAAGTGAATAAAGAGGAGAACATGCCGGAACAATCTTTAGCTTTTCTTCCTTTCGTTGGCAACACTTCGTTTAAAATAGCAAGAATTCTCCGAAAATTTCAGGTAAAAGTGGTTTTCCGCCTAGCATCGAAGATTGCGGACCTTGTGGCATCAGTTAAGGACAATCTGTTACTACGAAATGCCGGAATTTACAAGATACCGTGCCAATGTGGTATGGCTTACATCGGTCAAACCACACGCACCGTGAAAGAACGCTGGACTGAACATCAACGTTACACCCGCCTTTTGCAGGCAGGCAAGTCCGGTATTGCTGAACATTGTATTTCTACTGGACATTCAATGGAGTATGAGAAAACAATGATTTTGTCCACAGCAACGTCTTTCTGGGACTCCATTATTAAAGAATCCGTAGAAATACGACTGGCGGAAAATCTATTAAACCGTGACAGCGGCTACCAGCTGGACAGTGCATGGAATCTCATCATTTCCACGATTTGCTCAAATCGAAGACGACAGAGTGCGTCGACGGCCGTGGCAAACAGCAACGCAGACGGCGACTGTTCCGCTATTCCACCAGCGAGGGCGCTGCCGGCGGGCAGTGTGGTTCAACTATCAAGTTTTCGACGCATGCGGAGAATACTTACAGTACGGTATATATTGCGGAACGGAGGACGTTCTCGCGTATTTCCCTTGACCTCCAAAATGCCTATGACCGTGTATGGCATCCCGGTCTCCTCTTTAAACTCTAAACCTACGCCCTGCCTATCAATTTTGTCCGTCTGGTCGCTTCCTTCCTCTCGCACCGTCCTTCCTATGTCACCCTCCACTCCCGTATCTTTTATCCCACGGCTGGCGTCCCCCAGGGTTCTGTCCTCTCCCCTCTCCTTTATCTCTTGTATACAGCTGATATGCCCAAGCCACCCCCACCAGTCCACCTTCTCCAGTATGCTGATGACACCGCCTTCCTGGCTCTCTATCCTACCCTTCAACGGTCTCAACGTACCCTCCAAACCCACCTTACCCAGTTCACCACTTGGTGTAACCAGTGGTTCCTCCGTCTCAACCCCTCCAAAACCCAAGCAATCATCATAGGCCGCACCACTCGCTCCTTTCGCCTCCATGATTTCTACCTCACCCTTTATGGTCGTCCTATCCAGCTCACCCCCACCCTGAAATACCTTGGCCTCACCCTCGACCGGCACCTCACCTGGACCCCTCATCTCCAGACCATCCAGCAGAAAGCCCATTCCCGCCTCCGCCTTCTGAAACTCCTGTCTGGCCGGACATGGGGATTGCATCCTTCTACCATCCTCCACACCTACAAATCCCTCATCCGTCCTATCCTCTGTTATGCCAGCGTTGCCTGGATTTCTGCCCCCACCTGCTTTTACAAGGCCCTCCAAATCCTTGGACGCCATGCGCTCCGCCTTGCTTTCCGTATCCGCCTTCCTTCCCCAACACGGCTCCTGTATGAACTGATCCCCTTCCCCCACCTCCTCCTGTTCCTCCAACATCTCCGCATCCTTTACATTGTCCGCAGGCTTGATCCCGTCCGCCCTCTGGTTTCCTCCTTCCTCTCCACCCCCTGCCCATTGCCACGCCTCTATCACTGTATCCCTCCCTCTCTCCACCTCCACACCCTGCATCTCCTTCATCAGGGCAATTTCCAACGCCTCCCCCTCCCGGATGACGAACTTCGCCGTGACATCTACCCTTCCTTCCAACTATAACCTGGCCTTGTTCCCCCCCTCCCTCGCCAGGGCCCCCTTTTTCCTCTTCCCTCCTTCTCCAAGAGCGGATTTTCCTCCTTTCCCCCCCTCCCCTGAGACCCTGCGCCCCATACTTGCCTCTTTCCTTCCCACATCCCTCCCTACCTCTTCAGCGCGCCCCCCGCTCATCTCCCCCATGTCTTCCCCTCTCTCCCTTCTACCAGTCTCCCTCATCTCCTTGCGCCTGGCAGATCCTCTGTTTTGATCATCGTCAGTGTGCCACATCAGTGTTGTGCTTAGTGCTGTTTCTCCTGTGCGACAAGAGGTGTGATTTTAATTGTGTACTGCCTTGAGGTTCGCCGTCAGTGTTACGTTATGTGCTACGCCATCTGTCGATACCTTTATGCTCCAGTCCTACTGTGCCTTATGTTCTTTTAATCGTCGCAGTGTGTGGCTTTTTGTGTGTGCTACTTTTAAACAGTTTTTTATCTCGATTTTACAGTCACCCCGTTTTTTGTCTATTGCCTTCCATGATGTTCCCCCTTTTTTATATGTTCACCTTATTCTCTCCTTGGCTGTTTTTAAATGTCTTCTATTGTTTTGTTCTATGTCTTTCGGCTGAAGAGCAGCGCATATGCTGCTGCCAGCCCGCCCCGATGGGGAATTGAAATACAATAAAGAAAAAAAAGTACTTTCTCGCCAGTCTGCGACGGCTCACCTGAAGATGACTGGCAGGTGCCCAGTTGAAATATCGTGCGAAGTATTGAACGACGACCGGCTGCAAGCCCGAAATTTGTTTGAACTGCGTAAATCTATATTTCAAAATCATGGAAGTGTATGAATGTTAATAAACTACAAAATTTGTTGCACGTACAGTTAGTCCAGCTTTTGTTACATTACGGTATGTTATATTCTACAGATGCTTAAAAATGGCGTAATGGCCAACCTGCAATCGCAAAATAAAATACTAACAGCTGAAAGCGAGATGACATCGTTTAAAAACTTATAGAAGCTGTGGACCACACATTATAGGAAAGTAATGTTGTGAAGTCTAATGATTTTACTTTGGTGCTGAACCAATTTTTTTGGTTTACATAACCGAAGATACATATTTTGACGATGGCTTGTGTTTTGATACTTGTGACACTTGAAAATAGCCTAAGGCCGAAATCTAGACTGTCGAATAAAACTTCAGTCAGATGCCGGTTATATCTTTCAAAAAGTTGTGAAGGTTGTTTCAGGTTCTTCAAGACTTTTAATCTTCTCAAGGTTCTCAATTTTCTCGTTCTAGTAGTATCCCTATAGAAGATGTAATGGCTATTGCGCGCAGTGGTCGAATTTACAACTCCGAGAAACATTCCGCGCATTATTGATGTATCTCGTTCCGAAAAGTCCCTGCACCAGTTAGATACTTCTTTTGTCAATGTTAATCATTTCCTGGCAGTCGCCATGCATCTCCCACACGCTCATGACTATTGTTCACGACGCTCGGCCCTATTTACTCGTTCCTGCAGAATACCAAGAGGTATATTCTCTCTTTGAAGTCAGACTGCTTAAAAACCAGCCTCAGACTGTTCCTATAGTGAGCTATCATACAGTGTGGTTATAATTAAACTTTCGTACTTGCCGTTGTAGCAGGAAAACTATTTAAGAATCCCTATTTATGAGACTGATATTCAGTCTGTGTACTGCAGGACTTTCGTTGTTAGTAGTGTTAGTGTCATGATTTTCCGTTAGGCGCCGGTTCTGATACGAAGACGCAAGGCTGAAATACAAGCACCAGTGCGCATTACGATACCAGACAGTCCACATGGATCTGGACGAGACGAGCAGGGCTTTACCTGTAAAGACGCTTTATCAAAACAACAGCAACAGTGCTTATGGTATCGTCCAGAGGTGTTGGTGCCACACAAAAGTCAACAAAGCGAAGGGATTCCTACAATACGCAACCAATAAGAGGCACTCTGGCCGGCCATTATGGCCGAGTGGTTCTAGGGGCTTCAATCCGGAACCGCGCTGCTGCTACGATCGCAGGTTCGAATCCTGCCTAGGGCATGGATGTGTGTGATGTCCTTAGGATAGTTAGGTTTAAGCAGTTCTAAGTCTAGGGGACTGATGACCTCAGATATTAAGACCCATAGTGCTTAGAGCCATTTCAACCATTTTTTTGAGGCACTCCAGAAGACCACGCCTCCCTCTAACATAGCAGCGTCTTCAGGCTGAAGTCAATTTAGTGTCGAACATGCAAGAGCTCAGTCCACTTCTTGTCCTCAGCTACAGCAGTCAACGTCATTGTTTAGGACAGTGTCAGTTGTTAAAGTTTCTGATGAAATATACTTTCGTAAATGTTGCATTTTGAACTGCAAGAGAACAGTTTGTTTATCTGTGCATCAAGTGATGCTTACATAATCCTAAACATTTGTAAATTGCCAAGGAATCCTGTGCCAAAGGAGTGTGCCAAAGCAAAAATTTTATTCATTTATGTAAGAAAATGAACTAGTGTTTCATGTGCTCTAGTTTTATGGGAGTTCTCCCTGAGCAATCAATGTACCACAAGTATGACTGGACGAAAGCAGTTTGATGTGGTCACAACAGTGTTACTTCTCTGAGCGAGTACCGATGCATTAACTGGACACGGAGTGGTCGTCTTTCCACATTGAGGATAAAGAGCATAATTCGGAAATTCGAGTTAACCAGCGGTTTGGGAATGGCTCCTGGGAGAGGCCAATGCCCAATAGAGCAAAAAACTTGTTGAAGACATTGACAATGGCTGAGAATGTTGGACGCAATGTGCGATCTGCAAGCAGTGTACGACCTATGTCACGCCAGCTGAATATTCCCTGGCCTACCGTTGGAAATGTGCTACAAACAGTTGTGAAACGGTATTGGTCCAAATGTCACATTACTCACCAGCTTTTGCCACGTGACGCAGGCATTCAAGGACACTTTGTAAGGGATGAAGCTGACGAAATGTGCTCTTGGAACGTTTTGTGAAGCGATAAAGCACACTTTACCCTCACTGGCACAGTAAATACTCACAATAGTAGCATTCTGGGATCTTCACCACCAAAGAACGTTCACTAAGTTCCCTTACATAGTGAAAGCGTCACTGTGTGGTGTGGCTTCACGGCACAGTTCATGATTGGTCCTTTTTTCCTTGAGGAACATGGATCCCAAGGACCAATGACATTCGGCATGAACGACGCACGTATCTGTTTCCTGCTCTACGAGAAAGAGGTGCTTTGGAATCAACTGTTCTGATGCACGAGGGAGCTCCAACCCACATTGCTTGTGAGGTCACTCGGTCACTCTGTAAAACATTTGAAGAAATCTGGATTACTAGCCTATCGTTCAAGATTGCGCGGCTGCCAAGATCACGAGATTTGAATCCGTGCGGTTTCTGGCTGTGAGATTACCTGAAGGGCATTGTTAATCTAGGGGACACTAAGACACTTTGGAGGCTGAAGATGAGAACATCGAGGGAGGTAGCCAACATCTCGCCTGAGAATTTTCGAGCAGCAGTAGAGCACTCTCGAGTGCGGTTCCAGGCTGTCGTGGATGGAGATGGTCGTCAGATTGAGCAACGTTTGTAATGTTACCTTCTCATGTGGAAATTAAAATGTGTTTCTTTCAAAGGTTTATTCGTTATATCCCCGCCACGTGCTCTTGCAAATGTTTCCAAAAAGTTTCACTGGAGATCACTTGCTTTTCATGGGGCCCATCTCAGACAGTGAAAGTATAATTGTAACCAGCCTACTACGAAAAACAGTCTCTTAATCTCTTTCGCATAGTCCTTCTTTCGCATAGTCTTGGCTTCGTCTGCCTCTGTAACATTTTCCTTAGTCCCTAATAACTGGGAGGCATAGCAAATATCCCACAACTACCTGAATCATGTTTCATTAATCCCCTGGATAGAGATTTTTGAACTGTAGGATGTAGTCAAACGTGCACATCTTCCGTACTATTATCAACTGCTGTAACACTACCATGCTAAAGCAATTTTATTGCACTGGTGAGTCAAAACTTTATGACCACTGTCCACCGCGAGAATGAATGCCGCCTGCTGGAATTACTAGAACGTGACGTAGTAATGAAAGTGTGTAAGAGCAGTAGAGGCGAACTGGGGAACCATTCTAGTGGAGAGGCAGCTGCAAATGGGGAAATTCTGTGACATAAACTACTTTGACAAAGGACATCGTGCTACTGTCCTGAGCATCTAAGGAAGTGGATGACAGATGGTGAAACCACGAGTGGTGACAAGGTGTTGGACATACAGACCTCATCACAGAACGTGGAGGTCGGAGAATTGCCCACTCAGTAAAGCACGATAGAAGGAAGTTTGTATCAAATCTGACACAGTACAACGCCGGCGCAAGCACAAGTGTTTCGGAGCATACCGTTCACCCCACGTTGTTTAATAAGGGATCTTAATGCTCACGAATCCGGGATCTTAATGCTCACGAAGCCTACGTGTTCTCATATTGGTCCAATAGTATCGTAACGTCATTACGGTTGCCGTGGGCACTTGATTATCGATTTTCCATCTTGGACCGACAGGAACGTGTCACCTGGTCTGATGAATCACCAGGTCGATGGCCATGTTCGAAGATGTTGTTATTAGGCGAACAGTTGCTCGAAACGTTCGGAGCACGCAGGCTCACATAGGTGGGTATTATGCGGTGGGGGATGTTCACCTGGTTTTCCATTGGACCTCTGGCAGTAACCAAAAGAATCATGATAGCTACAGAGCACGAGAACATTATTGCTAACCACCTGCAGCCCGTCACGCTTTATGTCTCAACCTACGGAGGTGTAATATTCCAGCAGGACAGCTATCTGTACCATAAGGTCAGAATCGTGCTACAGTGGCCTGAGGAGCATAGTACACTACTGGCCATTAAAATTGCTACACCACGAAGATGACGTGCCACAGACACGAAAGTTAACCGACGGGAAGAAGATGCTGTGATATGCAAATGATTAGCTTTTCAGAGCATTCACACAATGTTGGCGCCGGCGGCGACACCTACAACGAGCTGACATGAGGAGAATTTCCAACCGATTTCTCATACACAAACAGCAGTTGCCTGGTGAAACGTTGTTGTGATGCCTCGTGCATGGAAGATAAATGCGTACCATCAAGTTTCCGACTTTGTTAAAGGTCGGATTGTAGCCTATCGCGATTGCGGTTTATCGTATCACGACATTGCTGCTCGCGTTGGTCGAGATCCAATGACTGTTAGCAGAATATGAAAGCGGTGGGTTCAGGAGCGTAATACGAAACACCGTGTTGGATCCCAACGGCCTCGAATCACTAGGAGACGAGATGACAGGCATCCTATCCGCATGATTGTAACGGATCGTGCAGCCACGTCTCGATCCCTGAGTCAACAGATGGGGTCGTTTGCAAGACAAAAACCATCTGCACGAACAGTTCGACGACGTTTGCAGCAGTATGGACTATCAGCTCGGAGACCATGGCTGCGGTTACCTTTGACGCTGCATCACAGACAGGAGCGCCTGCGATGATGTACTCAACGACGAACCTGGGTGCGCGAATGGCAATACGTCATTTTTTCGGATGAATCCAGGTTCTGTTTACAGCATCATGATGGTCGCATCCGTGATTGGCGACATCGCGGTGAACGCACATTTTAAGATGTGTATTCGTCATCGCCATACTTGGGTACCACCCGGCGTGGCAGCATGAGGTGCCATTGGTTACACGTCTCGGTCACCTCTTGTTCGCATTGACGGCACTTTGAACAGTGGACGTTACTTTTCAGATGTGTTACGACCCGTGGCTCTACCTTTCATTCGATCCCTGAGAAACCCTACATTTCAGCAGGATAATGCACGACCGAATGTTGCAGGTTCTGTACGGGCCTTTCTGGGTACAGAAAATGCTCGACTGCTGCCCTGGCCAGCACATTCTCCAGATCTCTCACCAACTGAAAACGTCTGGTGAATGGTGGCCGAGCAACTGGCTCGTCACAATACGCCAGTCACTACTCTTGATGAAGTGTGGTATCGTGTTGAAGCTGCATGGCCAGCTGTACCTGTACGCGCCATCAAAGCTCTGTTTGACTCGATGCGCAGGCGTATCAAGGCCGTTATTACGGCAAGAGGTGGTTGTTCTGGGTACTGATTTCTCAGGATCTATGCACCTAAATTGCGTAAAATGTAATCACATGTCAGTCCTAGTCCAATGAATACCCGTTTATCATATATATGCAGACCGAAGCGAGAATGAAAATCTGTACTAAGGCTGGGATTCGAACCTGGGTCTCCTGCACTCTACGCAGATGCGCTAACCACTACACTATCCTCGCACAGTGGCTTTTCGCAACTTCACGGACTAACCTGGTACACTTTACTCCTCAATCCATACTACCATTCACGTCTCAGCCCACTTGGTAGGTGATGGGTTTATGTTCAAAATACTTAATACCATGTCATATAAGTGCAACTGGTTGAGGAGGGAGGTGAGCCAGGGCAGTCTGAGCAGTTGTTCAAAGCCGCTGTGTCAGTGTGGTGTAGTGATTAGCGCTTCTGTCCAGGTTCGAATCCCAGACTTCGTACAAAGTTTCATTCATCGCTGCAGTGTGCATACATACATTACATTCATGTCTTGGCCATATAGTTCGTCTGAATTGAACACAAAGGAACACTTCTGGGATTTCATCGGGAGCCAGCTCCCCGCCTTTAAATCATCAGCTCGTAATTTACGGGAACTGACCTGTGCGTAGACATATGGCCCCACAAACATCCGGGAAGCTGCTAAACTTGTCGAATTTATACCATGCACGGTCACTGCTATATTGCGTTCCAAATGTGGACAAGGACGTTATTAGGAGAATTACTTTAGAGGTTTCTGAAAATAAAACTGAACTAAGACGATATATTAGCTCTTGGATACCTGGTCTTCTAATCCAATGTGATGTACATCAACATCTATGGAAGCCATTTTACGATGTGCGGCGGAGGGTAAGACGTGCGCCACTGTCACTTTCTCCATTTCTTCCACTCGCGAATAGTTCGCAAGAAGAACGATTGCCGATAAGCCTTCGTGGTGGCTCGAATCACTGATTTTCGCTGTACGGTCTTCTAGGGATGTTGAAACGCCCTATCACGACAATGTTAAATTTAGTGTCTTGGCTTCCCTGTATTTCAGGAACCACTGTAGCCATTGATATGAAACTTTTACAGGACATTAATCTGTGTATTCTGAGTTTGCTGAACTACAATAATTGCATTTCAGCCACTGCGTTCGGAAATACAATTTTTAATTACACGTTTAAAATTTTGTGTACTTTTTTTGTACGTTATCCTAAATAATTTTAATTATACATGACCTGAGTCGAAACAAGGCCCCGGGAGTAGACAACATTCCATTGGAATTACTGATTGCCTTGGGAGAGCCAGTCATGACAAAACTCTACCATCTGGTGAACAAAATGTATGAGACAGGCGAAATACCCACAGACTTCAAGAAGAATATAATAATTCCAATCCCAAAGAAAGCAGGTGTTGACAGATGTGAAAATTACCGAACTATCAGTTTAATAAGTCACAGCTGCAAAATACTAACGCGAATTCTTTACAGACGAATGGAAAAACAGGTAGAAGAGGACCTCGGGGAAGATCAGTTTGGATTCCGTAGAAATGTTGGAACACGTGAGGCAATACTAACCTTACGACTTATCTTAGAAGAAAGATTAAGAAAAGGCAAACCTACGTTTCTAGCATTTGTAGACTTAGAGAAAGCTTTTGACAACGTTAACTGGAATACTCTCTTTCAAATTCTGAAGGTGACAGGGGTAAAATACAGGGAGCGAAAAGCTATTTACAATTTGTACAGAAACCAGATGGCAGTTATAAGAGTCGAGGGGCATGAAAGGGAAGCACTGGTTGGAAAAGGAGTGAGACAGGATTCTAGCCTCTCCCCGATGTTATTCAATCTGTATATTGAGCAAGCAGTAAAGGAAACAAAGGAAAAATTCGGAGTAGGTATTAAAATTCATGGAGAAGGAGTAAAAACTTTGAGGTTCGCCGATGACATTGTAATTCTGTCAGAGACAGCAAAGGACTTGGAAGAGCAGTTGAACGGAATGGACAGTGTCTTGAAAGGAGGATATAAGATGAACATCAACAGAAGCAAAACGAGGATAATGGAATGTAGTCAAATTAAATCGGGTGATGCTGAGGGGATTAGATTAGGAAATGAGACACTTAAAGTAGTAAAGGAGTTTTGCTATTTAGGGAGTAAAATAACTGATGATCGTTGAAGTAGAGAGGATATAAAATGTAGACTGGCAATGGCAAGGAAATAGTTTCTGAAGAAGAGAAATTTGTTAAGACCTAGTATAGATTTAAGTGTCAGGTAGTCGTTCCTGAAAGTATTTGTATGGAGTGTAGCCATGTATGGAAGTGAAACATGGACGATAACCAGTTTGGACAAGAAGAGAATAGAAGCTTTCGAAATGTGGTGCTACAGAAGAATGCTGAAGATAAGGTGGGTAGATCACGTAACTAATGAGGAGGTATTGAATAGGATTGGGGAGAAGTTTGTGGCACAACTTGACTAGAAGAAGGGACCGGTTGGTAGGACATGTTCTGAGGCATCAAGGGATCACAAATTTAGCATTGGAGGGCAGCGTGGAGGGTAAAAATCGTAGAGGGAGACCAAGAGATGAATACACTAAGCAGATTCAGAAGGATGTAGGTTGCAGTAGGTACTGGGAGATGAAGAAGCTTGCACAGGATAGAGTAGCATGGAGAGCTGCATCAAACCAGTCTCAGGACTGAAGACCACAACAACAACAGCATTACGTCCCCCCTATGAACCATGGACCTTGCCGTTGGTGGGAAGGCTTGCGTGCGTCAGCGATACAGATAGCCGTACCGTAGGTGCAACCACAACGGAGGGGTATCTGTTGAGAGGCCAGACAAACGTGTGGTTCCTGAAGAGGGGCAGCAGCCTTTTCAGTAGTTGCAGGGGCAACAGTCTGGATGATTGACTCATCTGGCCTTGTAACACTAACCAAAACGGGCTTGCTGTGCTGGTACTGCGAACGGCTGAAAGCAAGGGGAAACTGCAGCCGTAATTTTTCCCGAGGGCATGCATCTTTACTGTATGGTTAAATGATGATGGCGTCCTCTTCGGTAAAATATTCCGGAGGTAAAATCGCCATTCGGATCTCCGGGCGGGGACTACTCAGGAGGACGTCGTTATCAGGAGAAAGAAAACTGGCGTTCTACGGATCGGAGCGTGGAATGTCAGATCCCTTAATCGGGCAGGTAGGTTAGAAAATTTAAAAAGGGAAATGGATAGTAGGAATTAGTGAAGTTCGGTGGCAGGAAGAACAAGAGTTTTGGTCAGGTGACTACAGTGTTATAAACACAAAATCAAATAGGGGTAATGCAGGAGAAAGTTTAATAATGAATAGGAAAATAGGAATGCGGGTAAGCTACTACAAACAGCGTAGTGAACGCATTATTGTTGCAAAGATAGATACGAAGCCCGTGCCTACCACAGTAGTACAAGTTTATAAGCCAACTAGCTCTGCAGATGACGAAGAAATTGAAGAAATGTATGATGAAATAAAAGAAATTATTCAAATAGTGAAGGGAGACGAAAATTTAATAGTCATGGGTGACTGGAATTCGTCAGTAGGAAAAGGGAGAGAAGGAAACGTAGTAGGTGAATATGGATTTGGGGTAAGAAACGAAAGAGGAAGCCGCCTCATAGAATTTTGCACAGAGCACAACTTAATCAAGAATCATAAAAGAAGATTGTATACATTGAAGAAGCCTGGAGATACTGACAGGTTTCAGATAGATTATATAATGGTAAGACAGAGATTTAGGAACCAGGTTTTAAATTGTAAGACATTTCCAGGAGCAGATGTGGACTCTGACCACAATCTATTGGTTATGAACTGTATATTAAAACTGAAGAAAATGCAAAAAGGTGGGAATTTAAGGAGATGGGACCTGGATAAACTGACTAAACAAGAGGTTGTACAGAGTTTCAGGGAGAGCATAAGCAAACAATTGGCAAGAATGGGAGAAAAAATACAATAGAAGAAGAATGGGTAGCTTTGAGGGATGAAGTAGTGAAGGCAGCTGAGGATCAAGTAGGTAAAAAGACGAGGGCTAGTAGAAATCCTTGGGTAACAGAAGAAATATTGAATTTAATTGATGAAAGGAGAAAATATAAAAATGCAGTAAATGAAGCAGGCAAAAAGGAATACAAACGTTTCAAAAATGAGATCCACAGGAAGTGCAAAATGGCTAAGCAGGGATGGCTAGAGGACAAATGTAAGGATGTAGAGGCTTTTCTCACTAGGGGTAAGATAGATACTGCCTACAGGAAAATTAAAGAGACCTTTGGAGAAAAGAGAACCACCTGTATGAATATCAAGAGCTCAGATGGCAACCCAGTTCTAAGCAAAGAAGGGAAGGCAGAAAAGTGGAAGGAGTATATAGAGGGTTTATACAAGGGCGATGTACTTGAGGACAATATTATGGAAATGAAGAGGATGAAGATGAAGATGAAATGGGAGATATGATACTTCGTGAAGAATTTGAACAGAGCACTGAAAGACCTGAGTCGAAACAAGGGAGTAGACAACAATTAGAACTACTGACAGCCTTGGGAGAGCCAGTCCTGATAAAATTCTACCATCTGGTGAGCAAGATGTATGAGATAGTCGAAATACCCTCAGACTTCAAGAAGAATGTAATAATTCCAATCCCAAAGAAAGCAGGTGTTGACAGATGTGAAAATTACCGAACTATCAGTTTAATAAGTCACGGCTGAAAAATACTAACGCAAATTGTTTACAGTCGAATGGAAAAACTAGTCGAAGCCGACCTCGGGGAAGATCAGTTTGGATTCCGTAGAAGTAACGGAACGCGTGAGGCAATACTGAGCCTACGACGTATCTTAGAAGCTAGATTAAGGAAAGGCAAACCTACATTTCTAGCATTTGTAGACTTACAGAAAGCTTTTGACAATGTTGACTGGAATACTCTCTTTCTAATTCTGAAGGTGACAGGAGTAAAATACAGGGAGCGAAAAGCTATTTACAATTTGTACAGAAACCAGATGGCAGTTATACGAGTCGAGGGACATCAAAGGGAAGCAGTGGTAGGGAAGGGATTGAGACAGGGTTGTAGCCTCTCCCCGATGTTATTCAATCTCTATATTGAGCAAGCAGTGAAGGAAACAAAAGAAAAATTCGGAGTAGGTATTAAAATCCATGGAGAAGAAATAAAAACTTTGAGGTTCGCCGATGGCATTGTAATTCTGTCAGAGACAGCAAAGGACTTGGAAGGGCAGTTGAACGGAATGTATAGTGTCTTGAAAGGAGGATATAAGATGAACTTCAACAAAAGCAAAACGAGGATAATGGAACGTAGTCTAATTAAGTCGGGTGATGGTGAGGGAATTAGATTAGGAAATGAGACACTTAAAGTAGTAAAGGGGTTTTGCTATTTGGGGAGCAAAATAACTGATGATGGTCGAAGTAGAGAGGATATAAAATGTAGACTGGCAATGGCAAGGAAAGCGTTTCTGAAGAAGAGAAATTTGTTAACATCGAGTATAGATTTAGGTGTCAGGAAGTAGTTTCTGAAAGTATTTGTATGGAGTGTAGCCATGTATGAAAGTGAAACATGGACGATAAACAGTTTGGACAAGAAGAGAATAGAAGCTTTCGAAATGTGGTGCTACAGAAGAATGCTGAAGATTAGATGGGTAGACCACATAACTAATGAGGAAGTATTGAATAGGATTGGGGAGAAGAGGAGTTTGTGGCACAACGTGACTAGAAGAAGGGATCGGTAGGTAGGACATGTTCTGAGGCATCAAGGGATCACAAATTTAGTACTGGATGGCAGAGTGGAGGGTAAAAATCGTAGAGGGAGACCAAGAGATGAATACACTACGGAGATTCAGAAGGATGTATGTTGCAGTAGGTACTGGGAGATGAAGAAGCTTGCACAGGATAGAGTAGAATGGAGAGCTGCTTCAAACCAGTCTCAGGACTGAAGACCACAACAACAACATAACATTATGTTCTTTTTTATTTCAGTAGACTCAGTATGTGTATGTTGTTACTCTCTGAAAATGTGAATACACTACTCGAAGTGGTTTCTGAGATTTACGGAAAAATGCAACAGAAAATGTAAATTTTCAGGAACGGCTTCTAAAGTTTCAAAATACGGTATCTCATTTAATATATGCTTAATTTTTTTTATTTTTAGTCACCCAGAAGAACCCTGCACCATACTGTATATTATCCTCTTGATCTTTTTCCAAGTTTTTTCTTCTTTTCTTCTTTGTGGGCTCCTTAGTCGCCAACTATGCTGCATACTCTGCTTTATCAATGCGAACCTTGTCTATCCGTTCAAGTTCTCTGATGCAGTTTGCTCCAGGATTAGTTCCAATATGCTGTAGAACTTTCACCCTACCACTGTTGCCATCATTAAAAGCAATGACAGCATTACTGACCCCCACTTTTGTGTCTTCATTTCAACAAAAACATATTTTGGGAAGCGAGTCCTTATAAGATTATTGAACGACTCATTGGGATTTTTAGTCTGACCACGCAGACACTTCTTCAGTAATTCAGTATTTGCCAGGTCGTAAATAGGGTTTATGATATCCGTGACTGCGGCTGGGATGGAAGGTTTATAACAATATGAACTGTTTGAGTACTGGGCATTGCGGTAATTGCACCATGAATCAGGTCCAGGAGGGCAATGGTGGTGTACTGGTTTTTCATCCGTTGACAGTCTGTGGAAGAAGGTAGCCCAAACGGCCTGCTTCATTTTCAGCAAATACTCAGTATTACGTCTAATGGCCATCCCATAATACTGCTGTAGTTCATCAATCATTTTGTCTGTCAGCCTGCCTCTAGTGGCTTTACCATCAGAAAGTGTCTTGTCTCCCAACCTTCGTGTCAACTCCCTTAACCTGGTGCCCATCCTCTTCTGCACATAACCTTCATAATACAGCAATCCACAGCCTACTATTTAAAAAAATTACCGGTTTTATTAGAAATAATAATGCACGAAAAAATTTAACATTTTCAACTAGTGTAGATAATATTTAAAAAATAAAATCAAATACTTCCCATGTGAGTTTATATATTATTTCATTTGGAAAATTCCAAATCCGAAAATTCCTTTCTAACTCCCCTTAAAAAGTAAAAATCGTGACACAGAATGCCTCTATCACAGCCTCTGCCACTGGAATTTGATGAGTTGCTCTTCCTTGCCTCATCTCAACTCTCTCTGTCACTCCTGCCTGGTACAGGTCTCAGACTGACGAACAGTGTTCAAGTACTGGTGGAACGAGAGTTTTATAAGCTACTTCCTTAGTCCGTGGGCTCGATCTCCTGTAGTTTCAGTCAGTAAATCTCAGTCTGGCATCTGCCTTACTTTCAATAAGTTTTATGTCACCGTTCCACTTTAAATCGCCCCGTGCGTATACTCCTAGATATTTTACTGAAGTAACTGCTTCCAGTGACTGTTGTGCAATCGTGTGATCACATCTTTCAGATCTTTCAGGCTGTAATGCCTCTATTACACCCCAGTTCTCTGTCGTTGCTAGTTTTCTTGATCAAAAAGTCAGTATAAATTTGAAAACTTAATAAACCACGGTATAATGTAGACAGAGAGCTAAAAATTTACACACATGCTTGGAATGACATGGGGTTTTTATTAGAACAAAAAAAAAGTTCACAAAATGTCCGACAGATGGCGCTGGACAGCAAAACGTCAGTGACTGCGCATGACAATCGTGTATAAAAGGAGCTGTAATGAGAGAATCAGATGCGCCAGCAGTCGCAGCATGTTGACATTACCTGAAAAGGAGGTTTTAGTGAAGCTGTATTATCAGAATGGGGAATGTGCAAGTTCAGCGTTACGATCATATCGCCATAGGGAGGGGATTCGAACGGGTAAAGTTCCGTCGACAAATGCAGCTGTGGCGACAATGATTTCGAAGTTCGAAGCCACGGGTTGTTTAGACGATGGACACCGTAGTGGCCGACCGAGCACAAGGCGTAATGCTGCTGAGACAGTTCAGGAAGAAATGGAGACTGTAGCGGGTTCGTCTATGCACGGGGAAATCAGCGCTCGTGCAGTCGCACGTCGCACCGGCATTCCATACACTACTGTTTGGTTGGTACTGAGGCGTACCCTCCGATGCTATCCGTACAAAATCCATCGGCATCATGAACTGTTACCTGGCGATTTAGTAAAGCGGAGGGCATTTGCGGTGTGGGCGTTTCAAAAGATGGCGGAAGATGACGATTGGTTGAGTAACGTGTTGTGGACCGACGAAGCTCATTTCACGTTCGGAGGGTCTGTCAACGCCCACAACTGCAGAATTTGGGCTACCGTAAATCCTAGAACTGTCGTGGAAACCACATTGCACGACGAGAAAGTCACGTTATGGGTTGGATTTACCACATCTACCGTTATCGGGCCTTTTTTCTTCGAGGAAATGCGTGACTCTGGTTTTGTAACTGCTACCGTGACGGGTGAGAGGTACGCCGATATGTTTCGCATCATCCCCAGCCTGGCTGATAAACACCTGCTGGAACGTACGATGTTTATGTAGGATGGCGCTCTACTCCATATAGCTATACGCGTGAAAGATCTCTTGCGCGCGTCGTTTGGTGATGATCGTGTGCTCAGCCGCCACTTTCGTCATGCTTGGCCTCCCAGGTCCCCAGACCTCAGTCCGTGCGATAATTGGCTTTCGGGTTACCTGAAGTCGCAAGTGTATCGTGATCGACCGACATCTCTAGAGATGCTGAAAGACAACATCCGACGCCAATGTCTCATCATAACTCCGGTCATGCTTTACAGCGCTGTTCGCAACACTATTCCTCGACTACAGCTATTGTTGAGGAATGATGGTGGACATATTGAGCATTTCCGGTAAAGAACATCATCTTTGCTTTGTCTTACTTTGTTATGCTAATTATTGCTATTCTGATCAGATGGAGAGCCATCTGTCGGACATTTTTGGAACTTTTGAATTTTTTGGTTCTAATAAAACCCCATGTCATTCCAAGCATGTGTGTCAATTTGTACCTCTCTATCTACATTATTCTGTGATTTATTCAGTTTTCAAATTTATACTGACTTTTTGATCACCCTATATACAGGGTGAGTCACCTAACATTACCGCTGGATATATTTTGTAAACCACATCAAATACTGACGAATCGATTCCACAGACCGAACGTGAGGAGAGGGGCTAGTGTAATTGGTTAATACAAACCATAAAAAAATGCGCGGAAGTATGTTTTTTAACACAAACCTACGTTTTTTTAAATGGAACCCCGTTAGCTTTGTTAGCACATCTGAACATATAAGCAAATACGTAATCAGTGCCGTTTGTTGCAATGTAAAATGTTAATTACATCCGGAGATGTTGTAACCTGAAGTTGACGCTTGAGTACCACTTCTCCGCTGTTCGATCGTGTGTATCGGAGAGCACCGAATTACGTAGGGATCCAAAGGGAACGGTGATGGACCTTAGGTACAGAAGAGACTGGAACAGCACATTACGTCCACATGCTGACACCTTTTTATTGGTCTTTTTCACTGACGCACATGTACATTACCATGAGGGTAATGGTTTCCGTTTTCAATTACAGAGTGGAATAAAGTGTGTCCCGACATGTCAGGCCAATATATGTTCAATGTGGTGGCTATCATTTGCTGCACACAACTGCAATCTCTGGCGTCATGAATGTCGTACACGCCGCAGTACTCTGGTGTAATGTCGCCGCAGGCTGCCACAATACGTTGTTTCATACCCTCTGGGGTTGTAGGCACATCACGGTACACATTCTCCTTCAACGTACCCCACAGAAAGGGTTGCCCAATTTATGCGTCCTGCACGTCCTATGAAACGCCCGTCGAACGTCCTGTCAAGGGTCAGCCTAGTGTTAATTGCGGAATGTGCAGGTGCACCATCATGCTGATACCACATACGTCGACGCGTTTCCAGTGGGACATTTTCGAGCAACGTTGGCAGATCATTCTGTAGAAACGCGATGTATGTTGCAGCTGTTTGGGCCCCTGCAATGAAATGAGGACCAATGAGGTGGTCGCCAATGATTCCGCACCATACATTTACAGTCCACGGTCGCTGTCGCTCTACCTGTCTGAACCAGCGAGGATTGTCCACGGACCAGTAATGCATGTTCCGTAGATTCACTGCCCCGTGGTTTGTGAAACCCGCTTCATCGGTAAACAGGTAGAACTGCAACGCATATTCTGTTAATGCCCATTGACAGAATTGCACTCGATGATTAAAGTCATCACCATGTAATTGCTGATGTAGCGACACATGAAACGGGCGAAAGCGGCGACGATGCAGTATGCGCAAGATACTACTTTGACCCAGTCCACCGGCTCTCGCAATGTCCCGTGTACTCATGTGTGGGTTCATGGCAACAGCAGCTAACACACCAACTGCACCCGCCTCTCCTGTGACGGGCCTGTTACGGACCCGTTTGCGTGCTACGACCATACCTGTTGCATACAGTTGGCGGTAGATGTTTTGCAATGTGCGGCACGTTGGATGCTCTCTGTCCGGGTACCGTTCTGCATACACCCTGCAGGCTTCAGCTGCATTTCGTCGACACTCGCCATAGATGAGTATCATCTCCGCCTTTTCAGAGTTCGAATACAGCATGGACACAGTTCCTACAACACTACACTATCACAGACGTCTGGTAACACAGTGTACTACAGTTGGTCTGCGTGCGGAGACGAATGCAGAATAACAATAGCAGCAAGCGCTACATGCGAACACTGCGACAGCTAGACCAAACCACAACATTGCACTACAGCCACATTCGTAAACACGGTCGTCATCCTAAACATGTCCCTGCAGATGATGCTCGCCGACCGTGGCCCGTGTTTGTTATAACACGCAACTGAACGTCGGAGGTTTCAAGCGTCAACTTCAGGTGACAATATCTCCGGATGTAATTAACATTTTACAATGCAACAAACGGCACTGATTACGTATTTGCTTATATGTTCAGATGTGCTAACAAAACTAACGGGGTTCCATTTAAAAAAAACGTGGGTTTGTGTTAAAAAACATACTTCCGAGCATTTTTTTATGGTTTGTATTAAACAATTACACTAGCTCCTCTCCTCACGTTCGGTCTGTGGAATCGGTTCGTCAGTATTTGATGTGGTTTACGAAATATATCCAGCGGTAACGTTAGGTAACTCACCCTGTATATATGTGAAAATGGTCATGTAGCCTCTGGTAGTCCTAAAAGTTAATCTAGTTATTGGGAACAGTAAGTCATGTTCCATCTCTTTTCTGTTGTAGTAATTCAATATATATAGACTCTAACGTTCTATGAGAAGTACCGAACTGTATGGACCAATATTCTCAGGTTTCAACAACTAATTTGCTGTCGACCAGACGTTGATATTTTCAGATGTTTCATTCGCTGATGTTTCAGTATGAGAACTAGAAATATTATTCTTTTCTCTTTTTGTATTTGTGTCAACTACATATGAGACAAAATATCCTCCTGTGACGCTGCAAGAGACAAATTATCGATGTATTTTAAAAACAAGGACCTCAAATTACGTCGCTGGACCGCAGTACTTCCGATGGATTTGTATTTAAAATGATTCATACTATGTCATATACATGTAACTAATATATATTGCCTTGGAAATGGAGAAAGTAATTGGTAATCAACATACGTTGTCAACTATTCCATAACATTTATACTTAAGTACAAGGGTATCATGGTGCTAACTTTCTGTACCAAAACAAGTCAGAAAATAATGCCAGTAATAAAAGTTCCTGATTTATCATCAGTCGAAGTTAATGTAATCTGTTTTCAATTTACGAACCGTCTCTGAGTCTGTTTATAGATCGTATTGTACTTGACCTTCTCTAAATGTTTCTAAAATATTGACAGCAAGTAGACAAGGTTGTAATTTTGTACTACTGTTTCGTTTCCTCCTTTCTGAAGTGTCTTGCAAACAGCGCATTTAAATCTGTCTGGAGACATACAGCTACACACTGAACCATTGCATAAGTTAGTAACATAGCATCTTGCCCACCCTACAAGAACAGTATTTGATTTTTCTAATGTTTTCATCATAAACAGAAGAATATTTATTTTTAAGGTAATTGATAGCATTTAAAAATTTCTTTCGTAGATAACAATGAGAGCAGAAGTTTATTCAAATTGTTTTGAAATGTTTTCGTTGATATTGTGAGTTGTCAGCTACCACAACTCGCATCGAACATTATCTATTAATAAAAGAAAGAAGTTATTGAACTGTCTGCAATTTCTGGCTACCTGTGATCGGTTCATAGTTAACTTTTAGAGAAATTTCCTTGTGGTTATGTTTTGTTTTCACTACACTATTTTCTGCTATGTTCCGAAGAGTTCTTACATTGTTTTTGCGGGACATTCGTTCTTCCTTCATGATAGAAATATTTTTTCCTTTTGATGATATAATTTGAAAGTTATTGATACAAATTACAATGTGAAATACTCCTCTAATCATTAGTGTTCATTGTTGTTGCGTGTTGTTCAAAATGGTTCAAATGGTTCTATGCACTATGGGACTTAACATCTGAAGTCATCCGTCCCCTAGACTTAGAACTACTTAAACCTAACTATCCTAAGGACATCACACACAACCATGCCCGAGGCAGGTTTCGAACCTGCGACCGCAGCAGCAGCGAGGTTCTGGACCGAAGCGCCTAGAACCGCTCGGTCACAGCGGCCGGCTAAGTATTGTTATCTTAATTCTGCACTGTATTTTGATACCATCTATAACATAAACTTAAGAGAACTTAATTTAATGATACAGCTTATTTTTTGTGGATAACAAATTTTTAAGTACCTTATGGCTCAGGTAAGCTTACGTGTTTTGCATTTACTCTGTATGTATTTAGCAGATGTTTCTGCTATTGTAAGTATTTTATGAGTTGGTAGATTCCTTCTCTGTTAAATGTCATTAGCTCAGACTCATGATCTCATTGACCAATAAAGCTACAACTACTCCTGTGGTATTGTGATAATACAGTGTGAGTGAATCTATAATTGTTTTAATAGATGCATTGATAACTTCCTTAACTATGCTTCCAAAAGAGTGATGTAAAATTACGTACATTGGTGGGGGACGTATATATAACTACAGCACTCATAAGCTTTAGTAAATTTCAATTTTAATCTTACCTCAGTTTACATCTTTGTTTACAAGTTAAAAAGCTTAATAAATCCGAAAGTTCTCACGAAATTTAATGGTTTAAAATTTCCAGGTGTAGCTCAGTGCACTGCGACTGATGCTATTACTTCTTTCTACATGAGTAGAAAATGTTAAAAATTATGATCATAGCAAAACCTAAAAATTCCAGCAGGAACAATACTTTGCGTACTCTACAATCCAGATTTATTCCCTCCTTAACGCGGTACTGTCTTTAATGATCATTTGGCTTTATTATCCACAAATAGTATTTATAGATACTGGTATTTAAGTATGAAATCTCTTTGCTGAAAGAGCCTTCTCAGTTTTTATGTATTTGTAGGTAAGTATATAACTTGGTAAATGCACTGATGAATGCCAGACAGATGCCTTATCATCCTGTCCCTCCTTCTTACCAATATTTTCCACATGTTGTTCTCCTCGCTGATTTCGTGATTTCGCGTTGAGCTTCCTCCTTTCTTAGCTGTCCACCAAATTTTCGACCTCCTTCTATAGTACCTCATCTTAGACCCTTCGACTCTCTTCTTTTCTGGTTTCCTCACAGTCCATGAATCAGTTCCATAAATGATGGCCTGCAAACCTACATTCTCACATTTCTCTTTCAAATTAAAACCGATGACTGATACTTGTAGACTTCTTTGCCTGTGTTAAGTCTATTTTCTATGTCCTCCTCACATCGTCCGTTACTTCTTAGTTTCATTATAGTTACTTAACGCTACCTACCTCGGCTGAATTTATGGCTAATCTCATTTCTGCTTCTCATCATTACTGTGGTCTTTATTTGTTTACTCACAATCCATAGTGCAACATCGTTCAGCTGTTCATTCCATTTAGTGTGTCCTGCAATTGTGCCTGACCTTCATTGAGAATAGCAGCGCCAACAGCGAATCTTATCGTTGATATCCTTTCACCCTGAATTTCAATTCCAGTCCTGACCTTCCTTTTATCTCAATCACTGCTTTTTCTATGTATAAATTGGGACACTATAGGCGAAAGAATACATGCGTGTCCTACAATCTTTCTAATCTGGACACTTCGTTCTTGGTATGCCATTCTTATTTTTCCCTGTTGGCTTCTTTATATATGGTATATTACCTGTATTCCCTTCCAGGTTACACTTTGTGGTGCTTCAGATTTTGATGCAAAGCACTGCGTTATTTTTCCCGCTTGATCGACGTAAGCTAAGCGAAAAATATTAACTGCTAGATCGCGTGTTTAAAATCAAAGGAATCGGGCGTGTGTATTGATATTACCTGGAATGGGTGATAGCTTTAGCTGACTCATCCGTCATGTGTACATCTTGTGGAACAAAGGTCTTGCTTACGTTTCTTCGTTACTCCGTAACTGCGAAATCTCTGTAGCAGCTCAGATAGCTCTGTCCACTCACCAAAAACGTCTTCGTAATTTTTTTAAACTATCCAAGACTCAGAACAGGCGACGATGAGACTTTGATGAACGATAGTTGGAACTCTACAGGGAAGCACTGCTTGACACAGACACCATGCGTCATCTAGTAGCAAACATCTGAAACATTTTCTCCATGCTTTGACATTTGGAACAACTATAGAGACATGCAATAAAATACCGAAAACACAACAGCACTCAAAACTCGTTTTTTGGGCAGAAACTGGGCCTATGAGGCACAGTTTATTGTACTTGGTGGCAGTGTACTGCGATCAAAATGCGTTATCAGTGGCTCACGGATATCTTCAGCGAAGTTTCAAAGTTAATCGATTAAGTCTTCATTTCTTTCTCGCTGGATGGGGGACTAGAATGTTAGAGTAGATGTAAAAAAAGGTGAAATTTCTTCTTTCAAGTCAGTTTTAGCACGTTTTTATTAGGTCGCTTTCTTGCCTGTCTGTCCGTTCAGCACAAATTTGGATATTGATTTCAAACTAACTTCCTGATGAGCTACAGATTTTAAAATTTAAACGTAGCTCCGAAGTGGATGACAAAGCAATGTTAACTCGCTTTCATGTCGGTGTGTTTGCAGGGGTCAGTTTGGGGTGATAATAGTTGGTAATGCCTGAGATCCCAGCTGCTTTCTGGACCTCTGTGGTTTGTCGGTAGTATCAGAACACATTCCAGCCGTTATGTGAGAGGAAGAAAAGGATTAAGCAGAGATATGGGGGAGGAGGAGATCGACACATACACAAGAGGTGAAGCCATGGCTAAAGTAGTTATTATATGTAAAATAATATTAAAATAAAATAATCTTATCTAAATGTTTAAAATTCGTTGAGAAATTTTAGCGTCACAAGACCAAAAAAGGGGGAAATAAATATTTAAATAAAAATAAATTTTTAATGTAAAATGTTTTTAAATCAGACTAAGAAGTATAAAATATTTTCTCCTGGCCCCACACAGATTCCTAACCGTATACAAAGAGTCCTGGAAATTTTTGTTTGTGAATTTTTAATAGCTATGCGTGTGGTTTATAATGAAATATGTAATATATGATATACAGGATGAGTCATTAACTATTGCCACCTAGAATAACTCCGAAAGTATGATAGGAGGTGAAAAGTTTGTGGGACAAATGTTCATGGGGCAATGGGGGCCATAATATTACGTTCGTTTTTTGTTGCTAGGTGGGATCGCTTCAGAGATATAAAGGTCAACTTCGTTTTTTTTTAATGGGATGCTATAGTTTGGTACTTAATTTCTGATAGCGGCTGTCGAAAAGAATCCAAAGATATGCATCAGTAAGGTCCTAGAAGGTCAACGAAGGTCAAAAAGGTTGCACGAACGTCCATTTACAGAAGGTGTTAGAAGTGATGACCATTGGTATCAATGCACTGCTGCAATCTTCTTATCAGTGATTGAGTGGTATTCCTTATCACGTCGACAATTATCGAAGCACATGCTCTGACAAATCTCTCTCACATATCGTGCAAATAGTAAATATTCGCCGAATACGGCGTATCCATCTAATGTGCCATTGACATGTAAACACCATTCGACGGTTTCACAAAATAACATTAATAGGAATGGTAAGACTAGTATTGTCGAATCAAGCGAATGCGAATGATGTATTCCTTCGAAGAACAAGTCGATATGCTTCTCATTTACGGAGAATGTCAATAAAATTCAGTGAGAGCTAGAGACTTATACGCTGAAAGATATCCTCAACGTTGTACACCCTACAAGTCGTACATTTAAATATGTGTATGATAAATTGAGAACAACTGGATCTTTAACGCATCGGAAACATATCCGGCAAAGGAAACTTACTAAGGAGGAAACGGAAATTGGCACTCTTGCCGCTGTGGTTCGAGATCCTTGTGTTAGTTCGCGTCAAATCGCAAGGGAATCTGACATGAGCCAGAATAGTGTTTTTCCTGTTCCGCATCGCCATAAATATCATCCTTACCGTCCACCTGCTTACAAGGGAACCTCCCCATCGCAACCCCCTCAGATTTAGTTATCAGTTGGCACAGTGGATAGGCCTTGAAGAACTGAACACAGATCAATCGAGAAAACAGGAAGAAGTTGCGTGGAACTATGAAAAAAATTACTAAAATATACAAACGTAGTAGTCAATGGCCAAGATACGCAACATCAAAGAGAATATGAGGTTAGGATCGCCTTGGTTCCGTGGTTAGCGTGAATAGCTACGGAACGAGAGGTCCTTGGTTCAAGTCTTCACTCGGCTGAAAATTTTACTTTCTTTATTTTCGCAAAGTTATGATCTGTCCGTTCGTTCATTTACGTCTCTGTTCACTGTAATAAGTTTAGTGTCTGTGTTTTGTGACCGCACCGCAAAACCGTGCGATTAGTAGACGAAAGGACGTGCCTCTCCAATGGGAATCGAAAACATTTGATCGCAAGGTCATAGGTCAACCGATTCCTCCACAGGAAAACACATCTGATATATTCTATACGACACTGGTGACGGCATGTGCGACACATGAGAGGAATATGTTGTCGACCCACTTAACTTGTACACTTAGCGAATGGGTAAGAAGATTCTTCTACCTTGCCCGATTTAGGTTTTCTTGTGGATGTGATAATCACTCCAAAAAAGTGATGAAAATATAAGAGTTTGTCACATAAACTGAAAATAAAAAATTAAACTTTTCACTCGAGGGAAGACTACCAAGGACCTCTCGTTCCGCAGGCAGCTACTCACGCTAACCACGGGACCACGGCGTTCCTACGCTTATATTTCCCTTGATGTTGCCTATCTTGCACATGGACTACTCAGTTTGTATATTTTACTATTTTTTTTTCATAGTTCCACACAACTTCTTCCTGTTTTCTCGATTGATCTGTGTTCAGTTTTTCAAGGCCTATCCACTGTGTCAACCTATAACTAAATCTGAGGGGGGTGCGATGGGGAGGTTCCCTTGTTAGATGGACGGTTACGTGCTCGCCTTCCATGCAAGCGGGCCTGGGTTCGTTTCCCGGCCGGGTTGGAGATTTTCTCTGCTCGGGGACTGGGTAATGTCCTCATCATCATTTAGTCGTCATCACCGGCGCGCAAGTCGCCCAAAGTGGCGTCGAATGAAATAAGACTTGCACTTGGCAGCTGAACTTCCCCGAATAGGGGATACGGTCTGGCACTGATGGCAGAGGGCATGAATCACATTGCAGCGGTGCCAGTTGAGTCTATTAATAGATTGTGTTTCAGCAGGCATGGCCTGCACCTCAATAGGTATGGGAAGGGGAGGCTGCCAAAGCTTATAGGTGACAGTGTAGTGGGTGGTGGTGGATCTCTCGTGGAAAACGTCCTGTAGTAGTTGGTGTTAGAGCTGCACTTTTTTTAGACTGAAGTCAGCTGATAGGTACCATGTTAAGTAAAAATGTATTTTTAATTTATAAATTATTTTTCTGTTTCGCTGATTGTAGAAGATACGGAAGCCTTTTACCGGGTTTCATCTTTGGTATATCTGTGGAAATTGGCACACAGAGAAGGAATATTAGGGTATAACATGACATCGACGACAAAATCATCAGAGACGAACTAACATTCTCAGATGTCGAAGGACACGTGTCCTTCTGAGAGAAAAAGGGCTCTCATGTAGCATCCATACTTCTAGATTTCCAGCTGGCTTTTCATACTGTTCCTCACAATCGGCTTGTAAACAAATTGCAAGCCTATGGAGTATCGTCTCAGTTGTGCTACTAGATTAATGGTTTACGGTTAACTGCCACTCTTCGCATTTTGTAGATTCATTGTGTAAGTTTGGAAATCGTTTTGATCTTCTAATGATTTAACTAGATGCTAAACGATAGCATCACCAGGAATCAGTTTAAGAGGGCTGCTCTTATTTTCTCCTAAGTACACAGACTGAAAAACATCAAAAAATAATTAATTTAGATTAATGACTTTGGGGAATACATTCGTGTAGGTAACATATTTAAGTGACTAACATTGCGAGATCACAGATTAATGCAAGCGCGAGATATGTTATTGCAAATGTGAAATACTGATACCTTAACAACCGGTGTAACTGACAGAATGTTGATTGCAAGCATGTAAATGTGCATGCATTATGTTGTACATGTGCCGGATGTCAGTATGCGGGATGGAGTTCCATGCCTGTTGCACACGGCTGGTCAATACAGGGACAGTTAAGGCTGTTGGTGTACGACGTTGGAGCTGTCGTCCGATGATGTCCCATATGTGCTCTGTAGCAGACAAGTCTGTAGATCGATCAGGGCAAAGCAACGTGTCGATACTCTGTAGAGCATATTGGGCTGCAACAGCGCTATGTGACCGTCGTGAGTTATCCTGTTGGAAAAACACCCACCCCCCGCTACCCCCCTGTAACGCTGCTCATGAATAGCAGCACAGCTGGTAGAATCAACAGATTAACGTTAACATGGGGTTGGAGAAGGCACTGATGGCAGAGGGCATGAGTCACAACATTGCAATGGTGCCAGCTGAGTCTATCAATAGAGTGGGTTTCAGTAGGCATGGCCTGCACCTCAATAGGTATGGGAAGGGGAGGCTGCCAAAGCTTATAGGTGACAGTGTATTGTCTTTGGTGGTGGTGGGATCTCTTGTGGGAAAATTCCTTTAGTAACTGGTGTTAGAGCTGCACCTCTTTTAGACTGAAGTCAGCTGATAGGTATACCTGCTTAACAGAAGTCCCTCTAACTAAGGCCTCACCTTCAGTGGACGCCATGTTTCCAAGTAGAGAAGGAATTAGCATATTTCATCAAGATATAAGAGCTATTACAGATAAAGTTAGTGAACTGCTTATAAATTTTGACTCTGAAATTATTGGTACAGCGGAGCACCATTTAAATAATTTGACAATTCAGAGCCTTCCTTTAACAGGCTACAGATCAGCTGGCTGTTTTTCAAGGAGTTCATTGTGGGGTGGGGGAGTGGCCATGTATGTAAAAAACAGTATTACATATGAGTCCATAGATATGTCACGGCACTGCACTCAACAGATGCCTGCATGTTGTGCAGGGGCATGGGAATTTAGGTAAAATAAATTTCTAATCATTGTTGTTTATAGGTCTCCTAACTTTGACTTCAGAGCATTTCTGCTCAAGCTAGAGTGGGTTCTTGATTTACTTTATAGGAAGTAACATAAGTTAGTTGTATGTGGTGACTTCAGTACTAATTTTGTATACAATAGTGCATGAAAAAGGATGTTGGTAGATCTCCCAAATTCATATGATCTCATGCAGACTGTGTTTTTTCCAACTAGGCTGAAGGGGAGCAGTAGCACAGCCATAGACAAAACATTTATTCATTGTCCATGGGCATTCTGTTAGTAAAAGGGTGAATGGACTTTCAGACCATGAGGCACGGCGCGACCGCAACGGTCACAGGTTCGAATCCTGCCTCGGGCATGGATGTGTATGATGTCCTTAGGTTAGTTAGGTTTAAGTTGTTCTAAGTTCTAGGGGACTGATGACCTCAGAAGTTAAATCCCATAGTGCTCAGAGCCATTTGAACCATTTTTTAACACAAAGAAGCTTTTGGACGCAAACAAATGACACATATAATTACAAACTATGTGAGAAAAACCAACAACAATAAAGAGTTTTTTTAAACCTCATCAAGGAACAAGAGTGGCACGACGTTTATAGTGACGATAACACAGATGACGAATATAATGTTTTCCTTAACACATTTCTCATGCTCTTTGAGAGTTGCTTTCCGTTAGAGCGTTCTAAATGTGGTACTAGCAGTAAATGGCAGCCTAGGTGGCTGACTAGTGGATAAACATACCTTGTAGAACAAAGCGGGAATTATAACAAAATGTTAGAAGTAGCCACAATCAAACTACAGTAGCCCATTACAAACAGTATTGTAAGGTACTTAAAATGTTTTTAGGAAGGCAAAGAGTATGTGGTACGAAAATAGAATAGCTAATTCACAGGATAAAATTAAAACCATGTGGTCAGTTGTGAAGGAAGTGTCTGGTCAGCAGCACAGGGTCGACGATGTAAAGTCAGTTCGCAGTAAAAATATTTCTGTTATTGATAAATCAGATATTTGTACAGTATTTAAAAATCATTTTCTGAGCATTGCTTGTGAATTAAATAGAAATTTAGTTTCTACAGCGAATCACATAACCCTCTTGGCAAATGCATTTCCGAGAGTGATGTCTAAAATACTCTTCTGAAATACTCTTCTGTGATAAAGACAAGGGGGAGATTGAGTCAATAATTAAATTACTGATGACTAAGGACTGTCATGGATATGATGGAGTGCCTAGCAGAGTATTAAAGTGCTGCACATGTTAGCCCTGTATTTAGGCATATTTGTAGTTTTTCCTTTAGGAATGGTCACTTTCCTGAACGATTAAAGTACTCAGTAGACAATCCACTTCATAAAAAGGGAGAAAGAGATAATGTAGACAATTTTAGACCTGTTCCTATGCCATCAGTCTTTGCTAAAATTATTGGAAAGGCTGTGTATGTAGGGATAATTGATCATTTTATATCACACGATTTGCTATCAAATGTACAATTCGGCTTTAGAAGTCGTTTAAAAACTGAAAATGCTATATTCTCTTTTCTCTTTGAGGTACTGGGTTGGTTAAACAAAAGGTTTCGAACGCTACGCATATTTTTTTTAACTAAGGCGTTTGATTGTGTTGATAACAAAATATTGCTCACAGTTGGTTCACCTCTTACTTTAGCAACATACAGCAAAACGTCATTATTCACAGTGTCGGGAATGGCTGTGATGTGGGGTCTGAGTGGGGTAGAGTCAAATGGGGGGTGCCCCAGGGATCAGTGTTGGGGTCATTCCTGTTCCTAACTTATATAAATGATATGCCCTCTAGTATTACGGGTAACTCTAAAATATTTGTTTGCTGATGACACTAGCTTGGTAGTAAAGGATGTTGTGTGCAGCATTGACTCGGCTTCAGACAGTGCAGTTCGTGACATAAGTTCATGGCTTGTAAAAAATAATCTAACGCTATATCAAAGTAAGACTTAATTTTTGAAGTTCCTAACACACAATTCAACAAATCTGACGTTTTAATTTCGCAGAATGGGGATACAATTAGTCAAACTTAACAGTTCAAATTTCTAGGTGTTCAAGTAAATAGTAAAACGTCGTGGAAAGCCCACGTTCAGGATCTTGTTCAAAGACTTAATGCTGCGGTTTTTACTATTCGAACGGTATCTGAAGTGAGTGATCGTTCGACACGAAAATTAGTCTACTTTGCTTATTTTCATTCGCTTATGCCGCATGGTATTATACGTATTTTGGGGTAACTCTTCCCATTCTAAAAGGATATTTTTGGCTCGGAAGCAGGCTGTTCGGGCAATAAGTGGTGTAAATTCACGAACCTCTTGGTTACCTCTATTCACGGTTCTGGGCATTTTGACATTGACCTCTCAATATATATATTGCTTACTATCATTTCTTGTTGACAATATTAGCGTATTCCCAAGAATAAGCAGCTCTTCACTCAGTTAATACTCGACAAAAATTCAACCTGCGTGTGGATCGGACGTCCTTAACTCTTGTGCAGAAAGGTGTGCACTATACTGCTGCATCCATTTTCAATAAGCTTCCACAAGAATTCAAACGTCGTAGCAGTAACCCACGCGCTGTCAAATCTAAACTGAAGAGTTTCCTCAGGGGTCACTCCTTCCTTTCTGCCGAGGAGTTTCTTGAAAAATTGAGTTGATTATTGTTGTATTGTTCACTGAGTTTACATGAACTTATTTCTTGACTTTTTTCGGGTTCATCAACATTTTATTTCTGTCTGTTATTACTGTCGTTTTGTAATTTCATGTAGTGACACGTTCCATGACCTTGGAGATTTGCTCCTCAATTCGGTCCTACGGAACTTAGCGTGTAAGTAAATAAAAATAGGACGTACATATTTGGAATGAAATTACAATGAAATCGAGACCTTTAGCGGCTTACAGGGGACAGTTGAACATGTGTGCCCCGACGGGGACTCGAACCCGGGATCTCCTGCTTACATAGCAGACGCTGAGCCACCGGGGACACAGAGGATAGTGCGACTGCAGGGACTTATCTCTGGCATGCTCACTGTGAGACCCACATTCCCAACTTAATGTCCACACACTACATTTGTAGTGCCCCTGCTTACCGGCCAATTAGCTTCTTTAGTACGGATGCACTCACGTTGTCCGAACTCTTAACGGGAACCGGTCGATTAACTGCCGCAAGTAATGAGTATAGTGGGCAGGGGCACTACTAATGTATTGTGTGGGCAGTAAGTTGGGAATGTGGGTCTCACGGGGAGCGTGCCAGAGATAAGTCCCTGCAGTCGCACTATCCTCTGTGTCCTCGGTGGCTCGGATACCATCTTCACATGTACATATTTGGAGTCAGGGTGCATGGGATAACCACGAGAGTGCTTCTGCTCTCATACGACACCGCACATCAGGGCATATCTACAGGTGTGGGTCCAGTGTGTGTAGACCGCAAACAATTTGCTTGCAGGCCCTGAACTGGACTCGTTATAACCAACACTCGGCCATCACTGGCAATGGGACAGAACCACCTTTCTTCAGAGAACACAACAGATCTTCACTTTTTCACTTGGCACCACTGAAGTGCACGAACCACCGTTCGTGGTCATTGGAACACACGGTAGAGCACGTCTAGCTAGTAGAGATGGGCAAAACTGTTCTTTTCAGAGATCGGATCAGAACTGTTCACTCACTGAAATGAACTAGCTCTTTTTCATGACTCACCACTCATTCACAATAGAAAATAAACGGAAGGCACACTGCCCTTTAAACTTGGTTTATTCCAGTACTATACCTGTATTTTGATCTTATTTGATCCTATTTTGAAGTAACACAGATAATGAGTAAGAATTTTGTATTGTTTATTGAAATTTACACGATATGACAGTTTTTGATTATTGATTTATTTTGCACTGTCGTGGTTTTTTGGGTGATCGGAAAATGTTGTAACTTGAGATTTAAATTAACAATATATTTGGCTATAATGTATTAAAATTTCATTAACCTCGTACAAATACATCACAAGCCATATATTTTTAAAGTGAACGTTTCCTTCCAAAGACGCCTAAAATCGCAAAATCCGTACCAGAATAAGAAAAAAAATTTTTTGACTGGAAGACTAAAGTGCTGCATATAGCCTTACACAGAATAAAACAAGGAAAATATTGGTGTATCACATTTTGCGATACGTTTATCGGTTCGCTCGTAATTAAAGCGTAAATTCGAGTGTCCATAATAAAAATCCTATAGTAAGAGGAGTCGTCAGGAACCTAATCTGATCAGTTTAAACAAATAAAAATAAAATAAAAACAAATGATGTATACATAACACAATAATGTAATATACATAGCGGTAATACTACGAAGAACAATATCCAGTAGAGACGAACTCTGATGCAGAGGCGCTGAGTCAAGCAGGTCGAGCCGCGAGCTGTATTACTGCATGAGCTAAGACCGTAGAGACCAGAGTGACACCTGAGTTGCTTTGCTCAACGCTCTGGCTGGAGTCGAGAACGGTGGGGTGAGCGTTGAGCGGTCGAGTTCCGAGGGTGGGGGGAGCGGTGAGCGGCCACCAGTCACTCGCTCCGAGACAAATCGTCCGTTCTCTTGCGAGCAGGTTGTTGCAAGTAGTTCTATGTTCTCCGCTAGGAAGCTCTCTGTCCTGTTGCTCGCATCAACTGCCCAGTGGGCAGGACGTGCGACTGAAACGATCGCCGACGGAGTTAAGCTGCGCCAGACACTGCACGCGGCAGAGGAAGCACAGAGACGGCACGGCATATGTGAAACACAAAATCCAATGGGGCACTGCACAATGCAGGCAGCCAAGGTAGAAGCAGGGCAGAGGCCGGCGCTGGCTGTGTTGTGCGGCGTGTAGTGTGCTATGACCAGCAGAGGCCCCCTGATATGCTCTGTCACTCTCTCTCTCTCTCTCTCTCTCTCTCTCTCTGCTGTGGGAAACGTTTGGAGCTACCGTTCTTTTTTTCTGAATCAGTGATTGTTCGCTCCTTTGAAAGATTCAACTCTATGAATCAGTTCAGGAGCGGATCCCTCATCTCTACTAGCTAGGGGCTGTCCTCGAAGTAACCGATTTGTGAGTAAAATTTGTGGTAAGGTGTTATGGGACCAAGCTGTTGAGGTCATCGGTCCCTAAGCCTACACACCATTTAATGTAACTTAAACTAACTTTCGCTAAGGACGACACACACACCCATGCTCGAGGGAGGACTCGAACCTCCACGCGGACCGTGACAAGACGCCTAAGACCGCGTGGCGATTTGTGACTGTGGTGCCAACTACTGCACATATGGCTGCTGCAGAAGCGCCTGAACCATACGTCGCACACCATGGTGTTCCCTCTCGTTTGTGTCACGTGGCCTTCTGGAACCCGGTGTTCTTGCGACCGTAAGTTCTAGTGACCACCCTGCCAGCAATCACATTGGGTGGCTAAATCCCTGCCAAGTGTTTCAGTACCGCAGGACCATCCCGCTTCTCGTAGCTCTATTACACGACCTCGTTCAAACTCCGTGAGGTGTTTATAATAGCATCTTTGTCGCCTTAAAGGCATTCTTGTCTAATATCAACTCACCCTCAAATCTCAAAGGTAACTAACGCACACGACCGTTGTAGCGTATGTTTGAAGCAAACCTTATCTGCATGCTCATAGTGGCGTTATTATCGCCATTCTTACACCACTGGCGCGAAATTTGAATGAACAGCTTCTTTCAGATATACGCGTACCAACTTTCATTTTGTTGCACAATTGCTTCTTGGTGTTAAGGTTTTTTGCACGAGTGTAGTTTAAACAGATTATATAGACATCATTGGGTGTAACACGTTGTTGGGGAACACCAGTTACTGAAACGGGCGAGAAAAATTAAGTTTTCGTCTTTCGCAAGCTGTGTAGGAAGTTCTAAACTGCTAACAGAACTGATATTAAGACATTAAAGGCGGCTCTGCAATATCTGTTGTGGGCACGGAGTCAGACGATGAGAAACTGACTGTACGGCGCTTCTACTAAAGTGAAAACGGCGCGGCCGAGCCTTTTTTCGCGTCTGTCACACGGGCGCGCAGAAATTGGTCCGTAAAAGAGGGCGCCGGCGAAACAGTGTAACTGCCGCCATTACCGCGCTACGTCTTACTCGCACCAGCCGCGCCTCGCCTCGTGCGGGTTTTATTTATCGAGTTCTCCGCCGCGGACGTCTTCGTAATGACTTAATTAGAGACACTAAAGCATATCCGTACGTTTAGGGGCTCCGGGGTGAGGATTTAACGGCCCGTGCGCTGCGTGCCTTGTAATCTGCGAGAAGCAGACAGAGCGCTGCCTTCGTCGGGAAGGCGAAAAAAGCGGTCTGCACCGGCAGTAAAACGGCGCAGCGGCAGTGCGCATGCGCGGACGGACGAGCCGGCTCTTCCCATCAGCCACGCTGCCCCCCCTACCGCTTTACGGCCTTGGGAATTGATCACTAAAACATAGTACGCCGATTTGAAATATACCCGCGCCGTAACTGTCCGTATAAATCGAAACGACGGGTTCTTAATAACGGTTTACTGGACTTTAATGATTTAAAAGGTGCATTGCTCGATAATTTAAGTCACGCGGCATAATTTTATAAACGGAGTCGGAGACGTTATTGAGTATCGTATTTTCGATGAGGGGGTGGGGTGCGCGTCTGGGGTGTGAGGAGGCACATAATACCAGGTACAAGAGATCAGCAATGGCTATAAATAGGGGTCACCTAGCAGAGGATAAGAAAGACGCGTTCTCGAGGAATAGAAGTGATATCACTGTTATTGCTATTCAGACCACACAATTCACGTTGCTCTCAAGAAATACTTTTAGATTTATTCATGGGACCACAGGCCAACACTAGGAATATCGATAGTTTAATGCTGGTATGCACAAGACTTAAAAGGCTACAGTCCACAGCTCGTGGTCGTGCGGTAGCGTTCTTGCTTCCCGCGCCCGGGTTCCCGGGTTCGATTCCCGGCGGGGTTAGGGATTTTCTCTGCCTCATGATGACTGGGTGTTGTGTGATGTCCTTAGGTTACTTAGGTTTAAGTGGTTCTAGGGGACTATGACCATAGATGTTGAGTCCCATAGTGCTCAGAGCCATTTGAACCATCTTAACAGGCTACAACAAATCAACAAAGGAAAATTTGTGCCTGCTATATATGCACTTTGATAGCCTCCGTATTCATATTTACTGATTGTTGGCTAGGAAAGGCCTTACTGTCATATTATTCGAGTTGTTTTGTTTCAGGGCACGAAAACAACTAGGGTCACACGGGCCGTATTATCTGTACAGAGATCCTGCGAAACTCAGCTCGCTCTGTTTGTCCATGAGATCCACAGTGCCGAAGACAATGGCGCTCAAGTTGATGCCGTGTTCCTTGACTGCAGGAAGGCACTTGACACCGTGCAGCACTGCCGTTCACTGAAAAAAAGGAAAAGAAAAAGAAAATATGAGATTATCGATTGTTGTTGTTGTTGTTGTTGTGGTCTTCAGTCCTTAGACTGGTTTGATGCAGCTCCCCATGCTACTCTATCCTGTGCAAGCTTCTTCATCTCCCAGTACCTACTGCAACCTACATCCTTCTGAATCTGCTTAGTGTATTCATCTCTTGGTCTCCCTCTACGATTTTTACCCTCCACGCTGCCCTCCAATGCTAAATTTGTGATCCTTTGATGCCTCAAGACATGTCCTACCAACCGATCCCTTCTTCTAGTCAAGTTGTGCCACAAACTTCTCTTCTCCCCAATCCTATTCAATACCTCCTCATTAGTTACGTGATCTACCCACCTTATCTTCAGCATTCTTCTGTAGCACCACATTTCGAAAGCTTCTATTCTCTTCTTCTCCGAACTATTTATCGTCCATATTTCACTTCCATACATGGCTACACTCCATACAAATACTTTCAGAAGCGACTTCCTGACACTTAAATCTATACTCGATGTTAACAAATTTCTCTTCTTCAGAAACGATTTCCTTGCCATTGCCAGTCTACATTTTATATCCTCTCTACTTCGACCATCATCAGTTATTTTACTCCCCAAATAGCAAAACTCCTTTACTACTTTAAGTGTCTCATTACCTAATCTAATCCCCTCAGCATCAACCGATTTAATTTGACTACATTCCATTATCCTCGTTTTGCTTTTGTTGATGTTCATCTTACATCCTCCTTTCAAGACACTGTCCATTCCGTTCAACTGCTCTTCCAAGTCCTTTGCTGTCTCTGACAGAATTACAATGTCATCGGCGAACCTCAAAGTTTTTACTTCTTCTTCATGAATTTCAATACCTACTCCGAATTTTTCTTTTGATTCCTTTACTGCTTGCTCAATATACAGGTTGAATAACATCGGGGAGAGGCTACAACCCTGTCTCACTCCTTTCCCAACCACTGCTTCCCTTTCATGCCCCTCGACTCTTATAACTGCCATCTGGTTTCTGTACAAATTGTAAATAGCCTTTCGCTCCCTGTATTTCACCCCTGCAATTATCGATAGTTGTTGTTGTTGTGGTCTTCAGTCCTGAGACTGGTTTGATGCAGCTCTCCATGCTACTCTATCCTGTGCAAGCTTCTTCATCTCCCAGTACCTACTGCAACTTACATCCTTCTGGATCTGCTTAGTGTATTCATCTCTTGGTCTCCCTCTACGATTTTTACCCTCCACGCTGCCCTCCAATGCTAAATTTGTGATCCCTTGATGCCTCAAAACATGTCCTACCAACCGATCCCTTATTCTAGTCAAGTTGTGCCACAAACTTCTCTTCTCCCCAATCCTATTCAATACCTCCTCATTAGTTACGTGATCTACCCACCTTATCCTCAGCATTCTTCTGTAGCACCACATTTCGAAAACTTCTATTCTCTTCTTGTCCAAACTGGTTATCGTCCATGTTTCACTTCCATACATGGCTACACTCCGTACAAATACTTTCAGAAACGACTTCCTGACACTTAAATCTATACTCGATGTTAACAAATTTCTCTTCTTCAGAAACGATTTCCCTGCCATTGCCAGTCTACATTTTATATCCTCTCTACTTCGACCATCATCAGTTATTTTGCTCCCTAAATAGCGAAACTCCTTTACTACTTTAAGTGTCTTATTTCCTAATCTAATCCCCTCAGCATCACCCGATTTAATTTGACTACATTCCATTATCCTCGTTTTGCTTTTGTTGATGTTCATCTTATATCCTCCTTTCAAGACACTGTCCATTCCGTTCAACTGCTCTTCCAAGTCCTTTGCTGTCTCTGACAGAATTACAATGTCATCGGCAAACCTCAAAGTTTTTACTTCTTATCCATGAATTTCAATACCTACTCCGAATTTTTCTTTTGATTCCTTTACTGCTTGCTCAATATACAGATTGAATAACATCGGGGAGAGGCTACAACCCTGTCTCACTCCTTTCCCAACCACTGCTTCCCTTTCATGCCCCTCCACTCTTATAACTGCCATCTGGTTTCTGTACAAATTGTAAATAGCCTTTCGCTCCCTGTATTTTACCCCTGCCACCTTCAGAATTTGAAAGAGAGTATTCCAGTTAACGTTGTCAAAAGCTTTCTCTAAGTCTACAAATGCTAGAAACGTAGGTTTGCCTTTTCTTAATCTTTCTTCTAAGATAAGTCGTAAGGTTAGTATTGCCTCAAGTGTTCCAACATTTCTACGGAATCCAAACTGATCTTCCCCGAGGTCCGCTTCTACCAGTTTTGCCATTCGTCTGTAAAGAATTCGCGTTAGTATTTTGCAGCTGTGACTTATTAAACTGATAGTTCGGTAACTTACACATCTGTCAACACCTTCTTTCTTTGGGATTGGAATTATTTTATTCTTCTTGAAGTCTGTGGGTATTTCGCCTGTCTCATACATTTTGCTCACCAGATGGTAGAGTTTTGTCATGACTGGCTCTCCCAAGGCCATCAGTAGTTCTAATGGAATGTTGTCTACTCCCGGGGCCTTGTTTCGACTCATTTCTTTCAGTGCTCTGTCAAACTCTTCACGCAGTATCTTATCTCCCATTTCATCTTCATCTACATCCTCTTCCATTTCCACAATATTGTCCTCAAGTACATCGCCCTTGTATAAACCCTCTATATACCCCTTCCACCTTTCTGCCTTCCCTTCATTGCTTAGAACTGGGTTGCCATCTGAGCTCTTGATATTCATACAAGTGGTTCTCTTCTCTCCAAAGGTCTCTTTAATTTTCCTGTAGGCAGTATCTATCTTACCCCTAGTGAGACAAGCCTCTACATCCTTACATTTGTCCTCTAGCCATCCCTGCTTAGCCATTTTGCACTTCCTGTTGATCTCATTTTTGAGACGTTTGTGTTCCCTTTTGCCTGCTTCATTTACTGCATTTTTATATTTTCTCCTTTCATCAATTAAATTCAATATTTCTTCTGTTACCCAAGGATTTCTACCAGCCCTCGTCTTTTTACCTACTTGATCCTCTGCTGCCTTCACTACTTCATCCCTCAAAGCTACCCATTCTTCTTCTACTGTATTTCTTTCCCCCATTCCTGTCAATTGTTCCCTTATGCTCTCCCTGAAACTCTCTACAACCTCTGGTTTAGTCAGTTTATCCAGGTCCCATCTCCTTAAATTCCCACCTTTTTGCAGTTTCTTCAGTTTCAATCTGCAGTTCATAACCAATAGATTGTGGTCAGAATCCACATCTCCCCCTGGAAATGTCTTACAATTTAAAACCTGGTTCCTAAATCTCTGTCTTACCATTATATAATCTATCTGATACCTTTTAGTATCTCCAGGATTCTTCCAGGTATACAACCTTCTTTTATGATTCTTGAACCAAGTGTTAGCTATGATTAAGTTATGCTCTGTGCAAAATTCTACAAGGCGGCTTCCGCTTTCATTTCTTCCCCCTAATCCATATTCACCTACTATGTTTCCTTCTCTCCCTTTTCCTACTGACGAATTCCAGTCACCCATGACAATTAAATTTTCGTCTCCCTTCACTACCTGAATAATTTCTTTTATCTCGTCATACATTTCATCTATTTCTTCATCATCTGCAGAGCTAGTTGGCATATAAACTTGTACTACTGTAGTATGCATGGGCTTTGTGTCTATCTTGGCCACAATAATGCGTTTACTATGCTGTTTGTAGTAGCTAACCCGCACTCCTATTTTTTTATTCATTATTACCCCTATTTGATTTTGTATTTATAACCCTGTAATCACCTGACCGAAAGTCTTGTTCCTCCTGCCACCGAACTTCACTAATTCCCACTATATCTAACTTTAACCTATCCATTTTCCTTTTTAAATTTTCTAACCTACCTGCCCGATTAAGGGATCTGACATTCCACGCTCCGATCCGTAGAATGCCAGTTTTCTTTCTCCTGATAACGACGTCTTCTTGAGTAGTCCCCGCCCGGAGATCCGAATGGGGGACTATTTTACCTCCGGAATATTTTACCCTAGAGGACGCCATCATCATTTATATCATACAGTAAAGCTGCATGTCCTCGGGAATTATCGATTATCGTAACAAATTCGTGACTGGATTCAATACTTCCTTGCAGACAGAACTCAACACGTCGCTCTAAACGGAACAAAATCGACTGATGTAAAGGTAATATCCGGTGTAGTAGTAGTATTAGTAGTAGCTTTAGTCATCCGTAGATCTCTTTTTACAAGGATATATGACATGTCAAAGTATTTACAAGTTCAGATCAATTTAAAATAAACTAATTCGTATACACATATATTTACAGACTTCTAGTTAGAGACAATCATTAGATTTACTCCTGATATACACTACTTCTTTTACAAATAACTTATTAAACAATGTAATGCCACGCTGTACACACATATCTCACTATCAGTCACTGCACACACTATACACACATTGTTTCATAACACTTCACTCACTACGCACACAAACACACACACACTGGTGATCTCTGGGCCATTTTCTGTACCACTACTTCCCATCTGCTGTTCTGAAAATCTAAATCAGCATCCCTGTATAATGAGCGAGATGTCGGGTTCAGAAAGAGGAAGAGGTGTTAGTATTGTGCTATGCGTAGCTTGGAGGTAAGATTTTCTGGAAAAGGAAAAAAAGAAGTAAAAAAGCATAGTGTGAAAGTGTTATGTGCAATGTTGGATGTTTTATAATCACTATTATTATTTATTTGTATAACATTTTTTTTTACCAAACCGCTACTCTCTTTTATCTAAGTAATCCTTCAATGTATAAAATGTATTGCATAACAAGTACTTTTTAGCTGCTTTTTAAAATAAGTCTATTTTTGCAATTTCTTTAATCTCTTTTGGTAATTTATTGTACAGTTCTATTACTTGGTAGAAAATGCTGTTTTGAGTTTTATGTTTATTTTTTCTTGGTAAATGTAAGTTGAGTCTATCTCTTGTTGCATGGTCATGGACAGAGCTCTTTGTGCAGTAATTACCAATGTTATTTTTGATGTGTAAAACTGACTGGTAAATGTATTCACATGGAGCAGTTAAAATCCCCAGTGTTTTGAACAGATCTTTACAATGAGCTCGACTAGTATTTGTGGTTATTATTCTTATGGCTCTTTTCTGGAATTTGAAAATTGTGTTCATATTTTGTGCATTTGTTCCCCAAAGAAGAACGCCATATCTAAGAATTGAGTGTACATATGAATAATACGTAACTAAAGGACACTGCATGTTAGACACTGATGATAGGATTCTAAGGGCATAACATGCGGATAACATTCTATTTGCAAGTACCTCTGTGTGTACACACCACTTCAACTGAGAATCAATATTCATTCCTAGAAATTTTACATTTGTTACACAGTCTACAGAGGTGCCATCTACATTTAATTTAACATTGTCATTTTTGCTCTTCAAACTGAAATTCATAACATTAGTTTTCTTAATGTGCAATGCCGCTTTATTACTTATTGACCAAACATAAATTTCCCTGAGAGTTTCATTTTCTTTCTCGGCAAGGAGTTCTCTTGTTTTCTTAGTGACTACAATATTGCTATCATCAGCGAAGAGGATTTTTTCACTATGAGACACTACTGGGAAAGTCATTGGTGTATATCAGGAATAGTATTGGTTCAGTATACTACCTTGTGGAACCCCTATATTAATGTATTTTGATTCTGATAAGTGTTTTATTAAATTTTTAGATCTATTTAAAGTATGTGTTATCTCTACTATTTGTACCCTATCTGTTAGGCATGATCGAAACCAGTCATTAGCTACCCCTCTTATTCCTAATGCTTCTAATTTATTTAATATCAAACGCCTTAGAAAGATCCAAAAATATGCCTGTGACACACTCATCTTCATCAAGAGCATCAAGTACAACTTTTGTAAATTCTACTATGGCTGACTCCGTATTTTTGCCACTTCGGAAACCAAACTGTGATATCGTATTTATTCAGGTTATTCCTTAATCGATCTTTCATAATTGTTTCTATTGTTTTTGAGAATGCTGACAGCAGGGAAATGGGCCGGTTATTTTCTATGTATTCTGCATTACCTTTCTTAAGAAAAGCTACAACTCTTACCTGTTTTAACTGCTCTGGAAATGTCCCTGATGCGAAGGATTATTTTATTATATTTGTTAAGGGGCCTTGTACCCCAAGGAAGTGTGATACAGCCATTACTGTTTCCAACATATATATACAAGATCTAGTAGAAAGCGTCGGATGCATTCTTAAGGCTGTTCGCAGATGATGTGATTGTCTATAACAATGTAGCAACGTTAAAACGTAATAACGATTTGAAGAATGATCTCCAGAGAATTGATGAATGGTGCAGACACTGGCAGTTGACCCCGAACCTAAATAAATGAAACATATTGCGCATACATAGGAAAAGAAAGCCACCAGTGTATAACTACACTATTGATGACAAAGCGCTGGAAACAGTATCCGCCGAAGGGGCGATGGCGATTCTAGAATTCCGTCAGGGGGGGGGGCTAATGGGAGAGAGGGAGATGGTTTGGGGGAATGGAACATCGCTTAACAAAAGGAGAGTTGGGGTCCTCCACCGGCATATTGGTCAAATTTGGTTTTGCTTAAAGTAAACTGTTTTGGAAAAATGGCTCTGAGCACTATGGGACTCAACTGCTGTGGTTATCAGTCCCCTAGAACTTAGAACTACTTAAACCCAACTAACCTAAGGACATCACACACATCCATGCCCGAGGCAGGATTCGAACCTGCGATCGCAGCAGTCCCACGGTTCCGGACTGCGCGTCTAGAACCGCGAGACCACCGCGGCCGGCAAACTGTTTTGGAGTTCAGGGTAAAAAATATGTATTAATAAATAATAAGATGCCGATTTTTAAGTTAAATGATATTTATTGGTTTAGATGAAAAGCTGTTTGCCACTCTTTTGCTAAAATGTGTTTGAAATACATTGCAATCTATAAAAAATGGTTCAAATGGTTCTGAGCACTATGGGACTCAACTGCTGAGGTCATTAGTCCCCTAGAACTTAGAACTAGTTAAACCTAACTAACCTAAGGACAACACAAACATCCATGCCCGAGGCAGGATTCGAACCTGCGACCGTAGCGGTCGCGCGGTTCCAGACTGTAGCGCCAGATCCGCTCGGCCACCAGCGGCCGGCTGCAATCTATATTGCAACATAATTACAGAAAATGACTGAATCTGTTGGAGTAATATATTTGCTGATTTCTGATGGGTTGGACTGTTGGGTTGTTTTGGAGGAGAAGACCAGACAACGACGTCATCGGTCTCATCTGATAAGAAACGAAAGTTGGCCGTGCCCTTTGAAAGGAACCATCCCGGCATTTATCTGGAGTGATTTAGGGAGATCACGGAAAACCAGAATCAGGATGGCCGGACGCGAGATTGAACCGTCGTCCTCCAAAATGCGAGTCCAGTGTGCTAACCACTGCTCCACCTCACTCGGTCTGATTTCTGAAGTCATCCAGTGTAATATGATACTCCAATGGGGGCGGAGCTATAGCCCCCCCCCCCCCGCCACCACCCCTGATCTGCCGTAAAATATCTAGGAGTAACTATTCGGAGCAACCTTAAGTGGATTGACCACATAAAACAAATAGGGGGAAAAACGGATGCCGGACTCAGATTCATAGGGAGAATCTTAAGGAAATGTAACTCATCCACGGAGTGGGTTGTAAGGAGCTTATTCGACCCATTCTCGATATTGTTTATCTATCTGGGCTCCCAGATATATATCTGATAAAAGAGATAGAGAAGATCCAACGAAGAGCGGTACGTTTCGTCACGCGATCGTTTGTTCGGTACGCCTGTCTTGTAACGACTCCATTAGTAGAGGTTACAAGAGAGGCGTTGTGCATCACAGAGAGATTTGCTATTGAGATTTCGCCGGCCGGGCTGGCCGAGCGGTTCTAGGCGCTACAGTCTGGAACCGCGCGACCGCTACGGTCGCAGGTTCGAATCCTGCCTCGGGCATGGATGTGTGTGATGTCCTTAGTTAGGATTAAGTAGTTCTAAGTTCTAGGGGACCGATGACCTCAGAAGTTAAGTCCAATAGTGCTCAGAGCCATTTGAACCATTTTTGTTGAGATTTCTAGAGTTCACTTTACATATTTCTTCTACCTACATACGTCTCGCGGTATTGACCATGAGGAGAATATTAGAGAAATCAGTGCCAGTACAGAGGCTTACCGACAAACATTCTTCTCATGTGCTATTCGCGAGTGGACCCAGGATACGAGGGCTCAGTTAATGGAACAAATAGTCCCTCCACCACACACCATTAGGTGGCTTGCGGAGTATGATGTAGATGTAGATGTTTGGTCTACAGTAGTGGAGAAAAATACGTAAATACGAAAAACGCAACACCTTACCATGGCTTTCAAAACAGCTTCCAGTAGTCTCGGAATGGATAAATACGGATCCAGTACAGTTTTCAAGCGAATCTTGCAAAATAGTGACAAGTTCAGATAAGAATGATGGATCTCTGTAGCGTTCACAAACTCTCCTCCCCGAAATAGACAACAAGGGTTTAATAACACGGACATGTGGGGAGTGTGGTGACTAGAGGAGATGTGAGAACGCATTCCCGTGCTTACAAAACCTGTCCTGGCCGATGCAGGCCGTGTGAACAGGGAACCTGTCATCTTGGAACTCAGCATTACAATTGGGGAACAAATATCGTACCACGGCAGAGATCTGATCAGCCAAAATGATCACATAATCTTTAGGCCGGTAATCTTTGACAAAGAAATATGATCAAATATTCGTCAAATATCTTTGATAAAGATCTACGACGTGGCTCTAAAATGGGGTATTACACTGTCATTATATTTTTCGTCGGAGTCCAAGGTAGCGGACAACAACAATTTGCTACTATGCGCTGCAGTTGCTTGTACCGTAACTGCAGTGTCTTTGCATTTGGAAGAGAAGGAGCGGGAAAAACAGAAACATACTTGGGCGAAGCCGTGGGTTTTATGACGTGATAGTTAGAGCCTACAGAAAAATTTGCTACGAGAGCTGCAAATGGCGTACGAGGGGATGAGAGTGCATTTCAGTATTTAGTCAGTGAAGTGGCTTCTTATATTGCAAAACAGAGTCCTCACTTGAGAAATGCTGTTGGTGCAGAACACAGGCTCACCAAAACACTGCGATTTGAGAGGAACTCTAGTGTACAGTGTTGACTGGTACACTCTTTCGAATTCTGAAGGTTTCAGGGGTAAAATACAGGGAGTGAAAGGCTATTTGCAATTTGTGCGGAAACCAGATGGCAGTTATAAGAGCCGAGGGGCATGAAAGGGAAGCAATGGTTGGGAAGGGAGTGAGACAGGGTTGTAGCCTATCCCCGTCATTCTTCAATCTGTATATTGCGCAAGCAGCAAAGAAAACAAAAGAAAAATTCGCAGTAGGAATTAACATCCATGGAGAAGAAATAAAAACTTTGAGGTTAGCCGATGACATTGTAATTCTGTCAGAGACAGCAAAGGACCTGGAAGAGTAGCTGAACGGAATGGACAGTGTCTTGAAAGGAGGATATAAGATGAACATCAACAAAAGCAAAACGAGGATAATGGAATGTAATCGAATTAAGTAGGGTGATGCTGCGGGAATTAGATTAGAAAACGAGACACTTGATGTAGTAGATGAGTGTTGCTATTTGGGGAACAAAATAACTGATGATGGTCGAAGTAGAGAGGATATAAAATGTAGACTGGCAATGCAAGTAAAGCGTTGCTCAAGAAGAGAAATTTGTTAACATCGAGTATAGATTTAAGTGTCAGGAAGTCGTTTCTGAAAGTATTTGTATGGAGTGTAGCCATGTATGGAAGTGAAACATGGACGATAAATAGTTTGGACAAGAAGAGAATAGAAGCTTTCGAAATCTGGTGTTACAGAAGAACGCTGAAGATTAAGTGGGTAGATCACATAACTAATTAGGAGGTATTGAATAGAATTTGACAGAAGAGAAATTTGTGGCACAACTTGAGTAGAAGAAGGGATCGGTTGGTAGAACACGTTCTGAGGCATCAAGGGAGGGTAAAAATCGTAGAGGGAGACCAAGAGATGAGTACACTAAACAGATTCAGAAAGATGTGTGGGCGCAATAGTTACTTGGCGATGAAGAAGCTTGCACAGGATAGAGTAGCATGGAGAGCTGCATCAAACCAGTCTCTGGATTGAAGACCACAAGAACAACAACAACTAGTTTCCAATACAGCACTCGAATGTCATAGCGCACATTAACAAAAATAATTCCAGTAAAGTGTGAAGCGATTTAAAAAGCACTGAGGAGGAACATCTGAAGCCAAGTAAATGCTTAGTACACTACTTGGGCAATGGGAACCATTTTTATTCTCGAATAATTTTCTTAATAGAATTAGTGTTCCAACAACTGCAAAGCTAATAAAAAGTACGAAACAGGTGAAGCACTTTTTAATTTGTGGCATCCAGGAATCGTAAACAGACAAAGTAGAATCGAAAGCCAAGAAAAGAAATTATTTTAGAGTATGACCACCTCCTCCGTCCCGACTTGCTGAAAAGCGGTCTGGATGTTTCGAGACATAGTGTGGGTGGCTGTAGCTGTGATTGTGCATGTGAAGTCGCCTGCAGCATATTCCACCTACCCTTCAGCACACGATTAATAGCATGCTTTGTGTCCCTTGGTCACCCCCCTCCCCCACCCCCACCCCAGTCGCAGCAAGGTTTTAAAAAGAGTCAAAGGTACATACCAACTAAACTTTCAATCCATGTTCAGAAAAACAGTACAGAGACGTCAAAGAGCGGTGGCGATGGCAGCGCTCCAGGCCGTTACATTTCACACTGCAGTGAACAGAAGAAGAAAGACTTTTATGATCAAATCAACGGCGAGGCTCTAGATTTGGTCATATTTCGTTGACAAAAGGAGAGATTTGTCAAAGTTCCCTATTATACTGTCAAATTTCTTTGACATAAATTTTGGACATATAAACTTTGACAAAGAAACATGAAAGTGCAGTACCAGCCTTAGCAGTACTGCGATCTTGCAGAGTTACAACTGGAAAACCATGAGCTGTGAGACTTTAGTTTCTCCCAACGTAAACAATGTCTTCGAAAATAACCCATATCTGTGGGAAGAGCCTCCATTTCGCGTCAGAAACTCGAGGTGTATGGACAACAGCAGCCCCATTTAGGACTGGGCAAAGTGAATTTTTTGAACTGGGGAGTGTACGTCGGGTGTGGAATTGCAGTGAGAATTATACATTTAAGTGGCACCTGTTTGTCTTGTAGTGTGCCGCGGCCAGCAGCAGGAGTGGTCGCAAGGCTTCAGCCAATGGCAAGCCGCGGCTTAGCCTCGCGTGACCGGCGCCTACAAAGAAAGATTCCGACTAGTCGGCTCTTGCCTGCAGGCAAGCACTGGTGGCTTCAGTGTGGCGACTGTTTCCGCTGGATTATTCTTCCCACCATGTTAATTGATCAGTTGATTGCTGGGCGGTCAAGGCGACAGTCTCTCCGGACTCTGAGCGTCTGATGTACCTCGAGATGCACAAGAAAATGACGGCGTGGGCGGGGCGACCACGGATCCCCAACAGTCCCGCAGTCGTGGATGCCGTGAGCTTCGCAATCGAGAGTGTGTGCGATCGGGAGTTTTTTTTTTTTTTTCGATAGTTGCGTGATGTTATTACACTGTTTGGCCTTCCTGTACAACCATGGACTGGAGTTGCTCACCTACTATGACACACTGGTACCACTCACAAGAAAAACACATCTATCCATCCTGCGATGTTCACTCAGTATTGGGTATCGCGTTGTTGTTTGGTTCTAGCAGTATTACGTTATTGCTGAAGTCTTCTACTGACCATAGTGTATGGAATTTGCTAACTGAAAGTATGTTTAATGGCAGCTGGGTGGTGTTAAGTGCTCATTTTGTATTATATGCAATTGCAGATTCAATGTTCTCGGTTCAGTGTTCATTGTAGCAACTTTAAGTTCATGCCACGCGTGTGAATTTACACTTACTTAGCTGGACGGTTCATTGATTTTAGTACTATATCCACTGCCTGCAAAGTCACAGCATTGGTTTTAAAAGCGTAAGACTACACTCTTTACACGATGTGTGGTGAGGTCTGTTGGTACAATATTCGTTGTAGCAAGAAAAAGAACCACACTTGGAGAATGCACGATGGTAATACTTCATGCAGCGAATGAGTGTTTGTGTTTCTTTAGTCATATTTTCAATAAATGAGCTGAAATTACAGCAGTTGAGTTGCTGAGGACGACTATACTTGAGGCAGACATGCAGTATGTTAGTCCACAAGGAGCTAGTGAGATGTGTAAAATTCCTCCACCCTCTATTCCTCCACTATCTGTACTGCAAGACTCTCATCCCGGTACAGTGTTCGTTGCAGCCAGCGTAAGAATCACATCTGTAGAATACGCGATGGTACTACTTAATGCAGAAAATGAGTGTTCTGTTTCTCATTTTTAAATAAATGAGCTAATACAACAGCAGTTGAGCTGCTAAGAATTGCAAAACGTATGGTAGGCATGCAGCGTGTTACTCCAAGAGGAGCAAGTGAGCTGTGTAAAATTCATCCACCATGTATTCCTCTGCCGTCTGTACAGCATGAATCTCATCCTTCCAAAGTATACGAGAACACACACACACACACACACACACACACACACACACACACACACGCACAAGCGCGCGCGCTTATACACACACTCGCACACACACACACACACACACACACACACACACACTCACAAGAGGCTGCTACTCAATGCAGTGGAGAGTCTGATACCTCTACCGGACAGCCTTCAGACGGTTTACCTGAAGAAGTAGAATAAACAGAAGCCACGATGGAAGCTCTCCACCTGTCGGAGCAGATCAGTGTTCAGTGAGACGCTTACTATAAAGGTCTGTGTGTATATCATCCAAGTGGGAAGTATTGTATCAATGTTTTTCCTACGTGAGTCTGATTTTACTTAGTTGAGGATCATTTTCAGACAGGTCCAACACATCCAGAACATTTGGAAGCACACCACTGTTGACCATTCAGTTCTTCATCTGTGAGAGATAGTCAGGTATTTCGCTGTTGTTCCAGATGAGAGGGTTGGCAGTCTTTCTGAGAAATACGTTTAACAGCTTGCAGGAAGCGTCCTGTTCTTCAGTCCTTAGTCCGTCTGTGACTGACTTCTGCAGACTGGAAACGGTACATCACTGCCAGCAGATGGATCTCTTTGTGCACCATCAGCAACAGGCTAAAACAAGCCTGGAAAAGCCGGTATTGCTACCTACGGGAGGAGGAGAGGGAGGGAGGGAGGAGGAGAGGTAGGAGGGGAGGTAGGACTAGTTCTAAGCTATTTAGTCTGTAACGTCACATCGAGGTGAACACACATGCAGCTGCTGCCACTTTTTCCTGGAGAGATATTTTTGGGTTGGTTTCTGGAGTGCTGTGTTATTACAACGATTTTCATGAATTCCCAGGGCATTATGAGCCTTTGTTTATGAGTTTTCTTACGAGAATTTAGATGTATAATTAGACCAGTGAAGCATTTCCCATCAGTTGTGGTACTGTGTGTTGGTCTTCCTGAACTTCAGTAGTCGTTTGATGTCCTATCCCTTTTTACCACGTATGTATGTGTGTGTGTAAAACTTCCTCAGCAGCTATTTCACTTTTAGATAGGTAGATGGATGCTCTTCCTACATTTGAGTGATAGTTTGCTGTCCTGTCCCCTCTTACCACGTATCTCTGTTCAGCTAACTACACACTTGATGATCTGTAGCAAGCAATTCTTCTGGCAGCGACTATAGGACAGTTCCCCGCCAATTTCGAATGGTATTGTGAACCAGAACATACGGCAAGGTCAACATATACACACAAGCAGTCGGATAGGATATCAAAACCTGTTTCAAGCATCCTCTGTCGAGCCTCATTCACCAAGGCGAGCACCCCAGCTTTATTCACTTTGGGATAGTGGGATAGAATGAAGTTGTCTCTAGCACTGTGGACTGACCGGACATTTCAAAGAATACGAAGAGCTCCAGTTCAGGTAGTAGTTTCCATGAGTTGCAATGCATCCTCAGTCCATCATGCTGCATCACTACCATTTGCTGGAAAGTATTCTCCCTACACTCACCCACTGTCGTCTCCTTCCGTTCCTCGTGTAGGAGGCTATGGACCCAGTCATCAGCTGTATGCTTACATGGAATGCACTTTTGAAACTCCTCTCTGTCCTACATCAACATCTCGTCAATGGAACACATCTCCCACTAAAAATAAGGACAGTGCTTTCCACTGCAGCCTTTTTCCCACCGGTTCACAAATGGTGGCGGGGTGTGGTGGAAGTGTAGGACGGTTTCAAGCATCCTCTGGTGGCGGTATTGTGGACTAGAGTAGTCAGTTTTCAGACTTCTAGGCGATCATACGCACAGATGATGGGGAAAGGTAATGGGAGCAGTAGAAAGCTGGGGCGGGACGCGGTGGAGTGTGGACGCAGCTGTAGGACAGTTCAGCAGCACGATGACGCCTTCAAAAATAAATTAAGTAAATAAATAAAGACACTGCCTTAGGTCCTTCCTCTTCAGCAGTTCAGCAGAGACTGAGTATTTTTCCTGCCAGTTTTCAAGTGCCGGAGGACTGGGGAAGTGTGGGAGGGGAGGAGGGAGTGTTGGAGGGGAGGGGAAGTGGAAGAAAGTGGAGGAGTGGCGGTAGCGGCGTCATGTGACTTTGCGCATCTATCCCCCCTCCGCCCCCCCCCACCCAGTGCCATCTTGAATAAATTTGGCTACAATGCAAGCTGGCATCAAATGAACATTGTCCCTCCACTGGCGATAAACTAGAATCCTTTCACTATCTTGCGGGGAGGGGGGCGGGTGTCACCGAGGTGAATGCTGGATGATTATAGTGTGGTAAATTGATGCCACGAGATAGGCTGCCTCAAGATACCACTGAGGTGACAAAAGACATGGGACACGTCCTAATACCGTGTCGGACCTCCTTTTGTTCAGCGTAGTGCAGCAACTCGACATGGCGCGGACTCGACAAGTGATTGTAAGTCCCATAGAGAAATATTGAGCCATGCTGCCTCCATAGCCGTCCGTAATTGCGAAAGTGGTGCCTGTGCAGGTTTTTGTGCACGAACTGACCTTCTGGTTATGTCCAACAAATGTTCGATGGGATTCATGTCGGGCGGTCTGTGTGGGCAAATCATTCGCTCGAATCGTCCAGACCTTTCTTCAGACCAGTTGTGAACAATTGTGGCATAGTGACATGGCACATTGTCATTCATAAACATTCAAATGGTTCAAACGGCTCTGAGCACTATGGTACTCAACTGCTGTGGTCATAAGTCCCATAGAACTTAGAACTACTAAAACCTAACTAACCTAAGGACATCACACACATCCATGCCCGAGGCAGGATTCGAACCTGCGACCGTAGCGGTCGCACGGTTCCAGACTGTAGCGCCCAGAACCGCTCGGCCACTCCGGCCGGCCATAAACATTCCATCGTTGTTTGGGAACATGAAGTCCTTGCCATTAAACACAGTCCACACCGTTATCGAGGTACTACCAGAGCACACAGTGCCTTGTTGACAACTTGCGTCGATGGCTTCGTGGGGTCTGCGTCACGCTCGAACCCCACCATCTTATGAACTGAAATCGAGACTCATCTGACCTGGGCACAGTTTTCCAGTCACCTATGGTCCTACCAATATGGTCACTATCCTGGGAGAGGCACTACCTGAAATCGAGACTCATCTGACCAGGCCACAGTTTTCCAGTCACCTATGGTCCTACCGATATGGTCACTATCCCGGGAGAGGCACTACCTGAAATCGAGACTCATCTGACCAGGCCACAGTTTTCCAGTCACCTATGGTCCTACTGATATGGTCACTATCCCGGGAGAGGCACTACCTGAAATCGAGACTCATCTGACCAGGCCACAGTTTTCCAGTCACCTATGGTCCTACCGATATGGTCACTATCCCGGGAGAGGCACTACCTGAAATCGAGACTCATCTGACCAGGCCACAGTTTTCCAGTCACCTATGGTCCTACCAATATGGTCACTATCCCGGGAGAGGCACTACCTGAAATCGAGACTCATCTGACCAGGCCACAGTTTTCCAGTCACCTATGGTCCTACCGATATGGTCACTATCCCGGGAGAGGCACTACCTGAAATCGAGACTCATCTGACCAGGCCACAGTTTTCCAGTCACCTATGGTCCTACCGATATGAACTATCCCGGGAGAGGCACTACCTGAAATCGAGACTCATCTGACCAGGCCACAGTTTTCCAGTCACCTATGGTCCTACCGATATGGTCACTATCCCGGGAGAGGCACTACCTGAAATCGAGACTCATCTGACCAGGCCACAGTTTTCCAGTCACCTATGGTCCTACTGATATGGTCACTATCCCGGGAGAGGCACTACCTGAAATCGAGACTCATCTGACCAGGCCACAGTTTTCCAGTCACCTATGGTCCTACCGATATGGTCACTATCCCGGGAGAGGCACTACCTGAAATCGAGACTCATCTGACCAGGCCACAGTTTTCCAGTCACCTATGGTCCTACCAATATGGTCACTATCCCGGGAGAGGCACTACCTGAAATCGAGACTCATCTGACCAGGCCACAGTTTTCCAGTCACCTATGGTCCTACCGATATGGTCACTATCCCGGGAGAGGCACTACCTGAAATCGAGACTCATCTGACCAGGCCACAGTTTTCCAGTCACCTATGGTCCTACCGATATGAACTATCCCGGGAGAGGCACTACCTGAAATCGAGACTCATCTGACCAGGCCACAGTTTTCCAGTCACCTATGGTCCTACCGATATGGTCACTATCCCGGGAGAGGCACTACCTGAAATCGAGACTCATATGACCGGGCCACGGTTTTCCAGTCACCTATGGTCCTACCGATATGGTCACTATCCCGGGAGAGGCACTACCATGTTGTTGCAAAGGCACTCGTGTCGGTCGTCTGCTGCCGTAACTCCATTAACTCCACATTTCGCCGTACTGTCCTAAGGGATGCCATCGTTGTCCCACATCAATTTCTGTGGTTATTTCACGCAATGTTGTTTCTCTGTTAACGCCGACAACTCAACGCAAATGCTGCTGCTGTCCGTCGTTAAGTGAAGCCCGTTGGCCACTGCGTTGTTGCGTAGTGCAAGACATTTGGTACTCTCTTCACACTACTGACACAGTAGGTCTCGGAATATAAAATTCCCGAACAATTTCCGAACTGAAATATCCCATGTGTCTAGCTCCAACTAGCATTCCGCATTCACAGTCAGCTAACTCCCATCGTGCGGCCATATTCATATCTGACGCTTTTTAACATGAATCAACTGAATACGAAGGACTGCTGTGCCAATGCACTGCCCTTTTAAACGATGTGTGCGCGATACTAAGGCCATCTGCGTATGTGCATATCTCTATCCCATGACTTCCGTCATCTCACTCTATACAAAGATCCTAATTGTAACATAAGATTATACCCCTTAATTAGTAGAGTATGACAGCGTTTTAATTTTTTTTTTTTTTTTAGTTCTGGTAATAATTATATCAAACGCTGAAAATCAAACTTTTGTTGCCCCTTGCACCCGTTAGACAGGCAACCTGCAACGGGAAATGGGTAACGGGAGACCGTTTTACTCGTCATTCTATACAGAACTCGTACTTTTTTTGTGCTCAAGTTGTACAGTAAGCTGAGACAGTGCGGCGGCTCTTTCTATCCTTGTCTCTGAAGCGTTACAGATCTACGTCGTACAGCAACTACACACATCAAAAAAAGTTTAGCGTCACCTCGGTTCCGAGAGTTCCGGAACATGTACAGAAAATTGGAATAGAGATCAACATAAACATCATTTCCGACCTTTTTGTTGCTCATGAAGACCACACATTGCCTGGTGTACCACCATACAGCGAGACCTTCAAGGTGGTGGTCCAGATTGCTGCGCACACCGGTACATCTTATACCGAGTAACACGCCCTCTTGCATTGATGCATGTCTGTATTCATCGTGGCACACTCTCCAAAATGTCATCAAGGCACTGTTGGTCCACATTGTCCCATTCCTCAACGGCGATTCGGCTTGGATACCTCAGAGTGGTTGGTGGGTCACGTCGTCCATAAACAGCCCTTTTCAATCTATCCCAAGGATGTTTGATAGGGTTCATGTCAGGAGAACACGATAGTCGAGCGATGCCGTTATCCTGAAGGAAGTCATTCAGAAGATTTTCACGACGGGGACGCGAATTGTCGTCCATGAAGACGAATGCCTCGCCAATATGCTGCCGATATGGTTGCACTATCGGTCAGAGGATGGCATTCACGTATCTTTCAGCCGTTACGGCGCCTTCAGTTATCTCCAGTGGTGTACGTCGGCCCCACATAGTGCCACCCCAAAACAGCAGAGAACCTCTACCTCGCTCCACTCGCTGGACAGTGTGTCTAAGGGTTTCAGTCTTACCGGGATGCCTCCAAACACGGCTCCGACGATTGTCTGGTTGAAGGCATATGCGACACTCATCGGTGAAGAGAACGTGATGGCAGTCCTGAGCGGTCCATTCGGCACGTTGTTGGGCCCATCTGTACCGCGCTGCATGGTGTCACCTCGCCATGTACGTCGGGAGTGAAGCTGCGCATCATGCAACCTATTGCGCACAGTTTGAGTGGTAACACGACGTCCTGTGGCTGCACGGAAAGCATTATTCAACATGGTGGCGTTGCTGTCAGGGTTCCTCCGAGCCATAATCCGTAGGTAGCGGTCATCCACTGCAGTAGTAGCCCTCGGGCGGCCTGAGCGAGGCATGTCATCAACAGTTCCTGTCTCTCTGTATCTCCTACATATCCGAACAACGTCCCTTTGCTTCACTCCGAGACACCTGGACACTTCCCTTGTTGAGAGCCCTTCCTGCAGAAAGTAACAATGCGGACGCGATCGAACCGCGGTATTGACCGTCTAGGCATGGTTGAACTACAGACAACACGAGCAGTGTACCTCATTCTTGGTGGAATGACTAGAACTAATCGGCTGTCGGACCCCATTCGTCTAATAGGCGCTGCTCATGCATGATTGTTTACAGCTTTGGGCAGGTTTAGTCACATCTCTGAACGGTCAAAGGGACTATGTCTGTGATACAATATCGACAGTCAACTTCTATCTGCAGGAGTTCTGGGAACCGGGGTGATGCAAAACTTTTTTTGATGTGTGTACAAGCAAATGCTTCTCGCTATACAGATACAAGAATGTACTGAATGCCTTAAAAATTTTTGAGCTCGTCCATATCAGGCTAAGATACCACTTATGTGGTGATGTAGCTTCGACAGCTAGTCTTCAGTACCGTTCAATAACACATTTTCATTTTTCAAAACGGATCGTTTCCAAGCAATCTACACAACTTGTGATCCCATTGCTGCTGGTTTCTGACAATTCCTTCACCACATTTTCTACGTACAAATTAAATATTAGTGGAGGCAAGCCATTTCCAAGCCTTACGCCTTTTAACTTCTTTGCCTGTGGACCATCTTCATCTGTGATAGCAGTCTGATTCTTGAAAGCTGCCGGATTATCCCTCTATTCCTATAGTCTGTTCCCGTATTTTGCAACCATTTTTAGACGAATTTACTCCAATGAATCATGAATAAAACAAAGTACATGGTAATTGGTGGAGTGAATGGAGACTTAATATTAGAAGAAGGGATGGGAACAATAACAGCTACTGAGTAATATAAATATTTAGGTGTGAAAATTACAAATGATGGGAAACAGGACAAAGAAATTAGATCAAGAATAAATTCTGGAAAGACGACAATCTCTTTATTGAATGGAATTCTCTGGGACAAACACATAACAACTGATAACAAAATAAGGATTTTTAAAACAATAGTTAGGAGCATTATTACATATGGTTCAGAAGTGTGGACAACAAAATGGCAACTGAAATCAAAATTATTAGCCACAGAAATGGATTTCTGGAGACGTTCAGCAAGAATATCAAGACGAGAAAGAATAAGAAATGAAGTAATCAGAGACAAGATGAAATGTAAAAATTCAATTATTGATTTCATCGAGAACAAACAACTTAAATGGTATGGACACATCAGACGAATGGAACAGGAAAGGCTACCAAAATGCATAATCGACTGGGTACCAATTGGAAGAAGAAAAAGGGGACGACCACCTGATACATGAATACAGGGAGTTCAGTCAGCAATGAGGAAGAACAACATTCCTGAAGATTTATGGACAAATAGAGAAGAGTGGAGAACAATAATTAGTGACTTACTGTAATCTAGAATAGGTGCTGGAAAAATGTACTCACATTGTAAATCCAGAATAATAATAATATTCCAATGAATGTTACCGAAGGTTTTCTCTATGTCCATGAAAGCCACCAAGAATGGTGTATGGAGTCTCAAATACTTCTCTTTAAACAATTGTAAAGTGTACTGAACTTCATTCGAAACTCGAAATGCTCATCTTCCATACATTCTACAATACCACGTACTTCCATTTTTAAAATCACCGGTGTTTCGGCAGTATTGCAGCGGCTTTCTTCAGAGCGCAGTAGTCTTTATTATGACTCACGCTATTAGCAGATTCGCTGAAACCACGTGAGGAAAAATTACTCTGCCATGCAATGAGGCAGTACATTATTTGCACAATGCTGACTGGAAAATTCGGACAAATGAATTAATAACACACGAATACAGTGATGGACAAAACTGTGGAAACGCGCAAAACACAACCCATTACCACGCCGAATATGATGATGATGAAGACGTGTGGTTTGTGGGGCGCTCAACTGCGCAGTCATCAGCGCCTGTAGAAAGTCCCAGCTTTTACGTACTGCAACTTTTACACAACCCAATGTAGCCACCGTCACGAATGATGATGATGATGATGAAATGATGGGGAGACCAAAAACACGCAGTCCCCGGGCAGAGAAAATTCCGATCCCGGCCGCTAATCAACCCGGGACCCCGAGATCCAGAGGCAGCAACCCTAGCCACTAGTCCACCAGCTACGGACGCTCGCCTGATACGACGAATATTATGTAGGAAAACCGTTGGCATTCGAAGCAGCTTCCAGTCATCTCGGAATGGATGAATGCAGATCCTATATGTGTTTCAAGGGATCGTATACCGCTTTTCTGCAAAATAATGGTAAGTTCAAGTAACGATGATGGGGTTGAACAGCATCCAAAGTAAACCATAAAGCAGGGCTTAACAACCGGCCGGTTTTGAGCGCGAGTACTCGCGTCTGCTCAAGCACGTGCTCGCGAGCAGCTGCAAGGTCGTGGAGTAGTGAGGGAGGGGAGGGAGGGGAAATGCGCGCGCACGTTTGAATAGGGCCGCAGCGTGCCTATTGAATTCGCGCCGACTGTGTAACGTTTAAAGTACTACGACCAGCTCTTAACAGTCACTTCGCTGGTTAAGAATCATGTGAAGTCGCCGTTGTGTAACCCCAACCATGCTTTCGCAGTTCAACCCCCATTGGGAGGAATTGTATCTGTTTACAGAAAAAGATGGAGTTGCAAAATGTTTAGTATGTCACAAAACGCTGAATTCTTTTACGAAATTTAATTTGCAGTGACATTATATGTCGTACCACGCGAAAGACTACGGACGTGGAAAATGTAATTGACCAGATCGTGCACAGGAAGTTATTAAACTTAAAAGGAAGCTATCCGAAGAAGATCTGGACGACGAAGAAAAATCAACTGAGGCAGCTCTCAGAGTGGGTTACAAAATTGCATTGCTTTTAGCAAAATCCCTGCGCCCCTTACCTGATGGCGCTTTAATAAAGGAATGTTTGGTAGTTGCAGCAGAACATTTGTGTCCATCTCAAGTTGAACAGTTTCAGATTGTGCCATTATCTAACATGACCATCATGCGTCACATACAGGACATGGCAGACGACGTCCAGAGCCAGCTTGCAAATATCTGTAAAGATTTTATGGCGTATTCTCTAGCTCTGGACGAAAGTGTTGATATAACTGGAACAGCGCAGCTTGCCATATTTATTAGAGGTGTTAATAAAGATCTTCAGGTGAGGGAGGAGCTCCTCGAAGTAGTAGCCATGAAGAACACTACAACCGGAGGTGATATTTTAAGTAGTGTTGAAGAAAGTGTTGAAAATATAGGATTGTCGTGGAATTCTTTAGTTTCAGTGTCTACAGATGGTAGAGGCATACACTAAGCTAATAAAATTATGTGGCACATGTACATTCTCCTTTATTTGTTTCATTTGTCGCAGTGATAATTCGTGAGTGATGTCCCTGCAGGTGGCCGCGGATTTACATCGACTGGCTGCAGCTGTTGTGTACCCCACATGACTCTCCCTACTCTCCGCTCTGCTCCGGTAGTGGGGGTAGCGTGCTCGCGCTGCTCCGTGCTCATGCCTTGCTGCTCACAGCTTGCTCCGCGAGCACATATGTTGTGAAGCCCTGCCATAAAGGCTTAATAATGTTGAGAGCTGATGACAGTGGTAGCCAGGGGCCACGAGACAATTCATCCTCGTTCTCACAAAACCAGCCTTGGACTATGCAAGCTATATGAACAGGGGCCCTGCAGTCTTGGAATACAACTTCACGACTGGGAAGCAAACATTGTACCTTGGGATGGCTTGATCAGTTGAAACGGTCACATAATCCTTGGCAGAAATGCGACCTTGCACAGTTGCCATGGCGTCCATGGTATACCACGATACGACTGCCCAGGCTATCACCGAACCGACCACCCCACCCCATCCTCCGCGTTTGGCACTCTTGGGGCGTAAAATCAGCCAGAATTGGAAAAAGTGTAAAACATGACTCATCTAACCAAATTACGTTCTTACATAGCTCCGTAGCCCAGGGTGTATTGCTCTGGCCCCACGTTTCCGTTTTATGGGTATTGCTGGTGAGTGGTTTGGGAATTCCCTCTCGCCCTGCAATTCCCTGCTTCTGGAGCGCCATTTGTGTTGTTTTGTTGTTTAGAGAGTTCGCTAGTGCAACATTCAGTTCTGCAGTGCGTCCGCAGCTCGTGATCTAGTGCCTAACGTTGCTGCCTCTGGATTGTGGCGTCCTGGGTTCAATTCTCGGCCAGGTACGAGATTTTCTCTGCCCGGGGACTGGATGTTTGTGTTGTCCTCATCATTTCATCATCGTTCGTGAACGTGGCGGGATTGGATTGTGTAAGGATTGGGAATTTGTATGGGCGCTGATAGCCGCTCTGTTTAGCGCCCAACAAACCGAACATCATCATCATCATTTCTGCAGTGTCTTTTGCAGCTGTCGTTGTTTAGTTTTTGGTCACAACCGTCTTTAATGACCGACCGTCTCTATCACTCAACACATACTTTCGGGCGCGTTGTTACTTAGCGGATGACATTTTCCCCTTTTCCCAATCTTCGGTATCTTTGATACGGTGCCTCTTAAAACACAAACACTTCAACTACGTTGCTACGGAAGCACTCACCGTACGAGCACTAACAATTTTGCTACCCCCAAATTCACGTAGCTACTACCTAATGCACTCACAACTGCACAGAACACTGTTCTGGCCACGACCGACTCTTGCAACATACGGAAGATACTGCAAAGATGCCACACGTGATCAAATGCAACAGAGCAACATGCTGGCTTGGCTGGCATCTGCATTAATGTTCAAGTACGTACTGTGTTTTCATATTTTTCTTCAACCCCTGTAGAACTTATACGAATGAATAACGCATTACTGGGAAAATTCTCTGTTACAGCGGGGTACTCGTTTACATTTCAACTGGCTGAGCTGTGTGCGGCTCGCGTTGATGCCGTTCATAGCTTGGCATCTTGTAATAGCGATAGTGGCGTCTCGTTTTCTTAATGTGTTCACTGGCGCCAGTACGTTTGCTCGCCTTGTCTGTCCGTGAGTGGCAGCAGCAGCGCTTATCGATAGCGCTTACTGTGGTACCATCTTTGGAGCGGCCTCTAGCATTTCCGGGTCGTCGTGTGTCCAGGGAGTTGAGATGGGACAGAGCAGCGTTGAGGGACGGACAACCAGTATTCGCCCGACTGCTCGCGACACACATGCACTGTCGGCGGACGGAAGGATGTGGTCGCGAGAGTGGACGATCACGTCAAGGACCGGATTCAGCTTAGTTGAATGGACCGTGATATTCGAGTAATGCACTTTCACCTGTGTGTGTGTGTGTGTGTGTGTGTGTGTGTGTGTGTGTGTGTGTGTGTGTGTGTGTGTGTGTGTGTGTCCTCCTGTCGAAGTGCCCTCATGGCAATAAGTTGTTAGTTGACGGTTTATACTGGAATCTTTCCCATGCCTGACTTGAGTGGGGGTTGACCGTTGGTTGGTCGTTCGGTCGGTCGTCGCAGTGGACGACGTGCATTTGGTTTCCCGACCGCTTCTGGCTTCTCTATGTTTGTGCCGACTTATAATTCGTCCACGTTGTTTCACAGTGACTGGTTTTAGTATTGTTTGAGACATTGTGGAATTGTCTTCGCCGATCCATGTGTATCTTGTGTGGTTTTTAATGTGCATTTATATACTGTCTGCGTTCTGGATCATCGTGTGTGCGACGCTTTCGGCTTGGGACGGAGCAGCGACGAGGTCCACAGCGCGTGGGCAGGCCGGGAGCACTGGTGGCGTTCAGGCACTGTTGAACCGAGGGGGCTGTAGCCGACGACCGAACCCAGGACGTTTGAAGTTGAGTGAACCGTGTCCAGTACTGAAACCTCCATTGTTTGAGATCTCGCTGTTGTTTGAGTGTTGCTGCTCCCAGGGTCGGTGAGACGAACCGCAACAAGTGGAGTCTGACAGGTTGACGGAAGCTATTAGCCGCCTTCCACGCCTTGATGTTAGTTTGGAATTAGTATTATTATTATTAGTGAAGTGCAACCAGCGGTATTTCCTGCCTGGTGCCCTGTAGGTTAGCATACTCTTCCAGCAACGTACCCTTGTTCGTCGTGTTGATGCTGCCCGACACGGCGTGTAGTTCGAAAGCCTCGTGAATTGTACTGTGCATATGTTTTTGGGAGGTCTACCTTGGTTCTAGTGTTTCCTTTGGCCTTAGGTGTTTCTCTGAAGACGTAGTGCTGTCCGTCTCTTCGCCCTTGCCTAAAAATATTCCGTTCTTTGTAGCCAGATTGGTTAGTCGGTCGGTCGGTGCTTAAGCTACTACCCCTAGTGTGAGTTGCCATCCTGTTACGTGAGTACAACTCTTGACTGCCAGTCTCACCGCTTACACAGCTGTAGTCACTTTCCTCATGTCGATCCAGGGAGCACTGTCTGTGGATCACTCCGTCTTATTGGGACAAGTTGTCATAATTGTATAAAATTTACCCTAATGTTTTAACATGTTATTGCCTTCTCCACTTGTAATTCCGGCCTTCAGCCGTTAACTGTTTGTAACTTTGCTTGCGGCCTTCAGCCGACAAATAATTTTCAGTCTTGTTTTAGCGAGGCCTTCAGCCGTCACTGTAGCTGGTTACAAGTTATTAAGATTATTAGAAAGCTTTTCAAAGTAAATGATGACAGCCAAAACAGTTGCAGGATGAAGATTTATTAAAATTCTTGACCTCGGTTTTGGTATATATAAATATACCTTCATCAGAAGTAAAATACCTAAAATTACACCCTGCAATGGAGATTAATAAAACATCATTTACCGTGAAGAAATTCAACACTTTCTGTTTGAGCCATGTTTGAAATCTTGAATTATTAGATAGGCTTTTATTATTTTTAAAGTATAATTGTCCACCTTATTTGTAATTCAGGTCTTCAGACCTTGTGTATTCTGAAATTGCTTGTGGCCTTCACCCACGAATAATTGTCAACCTTCTTAATCAGGCCTTCAGCCGTTGACTGTGTGTAACATTATTTGTGGCCTTCAGGCGACCAATAATTTGCCATTTTTTCTTAATAAGGCCTTCAGCCGTTTCTATAGCTTGCTACCGTTTTGATTATTAAGAAGAAAATATCTTAGTATTGGTTAATGTGTAACTGCCTTCCTCACTTGTAATTCAGGTCTTCAGCCGTTGTATATTTTTTGAAATTGCTTCTGGCCTTCAGCTGACGAATAATTTTGAACCTTCTTAATCACGCCTTCAGCCGTTGATTGTGTGTAACATTGCTTGTGGCCTTCAGCCAACAAGAACTTGCAATTCTTCTAATAAGGCTCTCAGCCGACAGTGTAGTAAAATCTTTTAAAAATGATTGTTGAGAGTTTTTTTTAATAAGTGTATGAGTTTTCTGTGCAACCATTAGGCCCCGCCCACAACTTTCCTGATTTCCGTAACTCCCACGTTTCACTGGCATATGAATAGTTGGGGATTATAACTCAGTTACTTTCAGTTCTGTTGGAAGCCTATTTAAAAATTAAAGCTGCTGAATAGTGCAGATCTTTCAGTACAACGCTTCATTAAGTATTGTCCAAGTGTATATCGTTTTACGGGGTAGTCTTCAGCGAGTGAATGTTGCAGTGTCTTCTGAATGATTAACTTCAACAACCCAACCCCATGTTCAGAACCCCCTGAACGACTAGATATAAGACGTTTATATTCACGGGACATGTACATTAGTATGTTCTGCAGAAACAATTGGCATATGAACCAAGTCGGCCCGAGGGTTGAAGTTCAACCTCAATACGCGCCGCAACACCACCTATCGGTAAAATGTGCCTGCGGCTCGGTTGTCGCTACAAACAGAAAGTAATGTATCAGTATGACGTGAGCAGACGTGCAGTTTGCGTCGTAGACATATGCGCAAATGGTACTATCATATCAGTGAGTTTGAGAGAGGGCACGTTGTTGGCATGAGAGAATGTGATGCATTGATCCTGGAAATTGCTGCTCGTGTGGGACGCAGGGTTTCGTTAGTGCAAGTGATGCGTGCAGAATAGTTCACGAAAGGACACAGAACAGGACAAAATTGGTCAGGTCGCACCATTCAGACCACCACCCTTATCCGAATGGCTTTTCAGGACAGGTCTGCGTCCTCCCTGGCTGTGAGGCCGTTTATTAAGGGATTGATTACATGGGGGTCGCCCACTTATTCCCCTACCTTTGACAATGGTGTGTGGGACGACGTCACTGGGAACATGTGTGCCACCAGATAGTGTCTTCAGAAGAATCAGGTTCTGTTTGTTTGAAAATGATGGAAACAGACAGAGGGAGCAACATCACAGTGACTGCATTCGCACAAGACATACAACGCCAACTCAAGGCCTAATGGTGTGAGGTGCCACTGTGTGCAACCACAGATCACAGTTGGTGCGTTTCCAAGGCACTGCAAGCCATAGCCATACCCTTTCTGCGCAACACCCCACACGCCATTTTTCAACAAGACAATGCACGACCCCTGGTTTGTGTTGTAACAGGATGCCAGCTTTTGCCCTTGACCGCAAGATCACCAGACTTGTGGCCAATCGAAAATGTGTGGGATATGGTGAAACGACGGCTGCAGCACTATGACCAGTGGCAACCACCACAATGCAGCATACCGGGTTCGATTCCCAGCGGGGTCAGGGGTTTTGTCTGCCTCGTGATGAGGGTGTTGTCCTTAGGTTAGTTAGGTTTAAGTAGTTCTAAGTTGTAGGGGACTGATGACCATAGATGTTAAGTCCCATAGTGCTCAGAGCCATTTGAACCATTTTTTGAACAATGCAGCATGGGCTGCTACACCACAGGACGCCAATCGTGCCATATACGCATCTATAGTATCACGCATGGAACAGGTTATCAGGCCCTATGGCGGACCCTGTGCCTACTAGGGAACAGGACACATGCTCAACTGTGGTGACCGAAGTGCTGATCGATTTTGCAACGCATACTAATGTACATTTCAAAATGGTTCAAATGGCTCTGAGCACTATGGGACTCAACTGCTGTGGTCATAAGTCCCCTAGAACTTAGAACTACTTAAACCTAACTAACCTAAGGACAGCACACAACACCCAGCTATCACGAGGCAGAGAAAATCCCTGACCCCGCCGGGAATCGAACCCGGGAACCCGGGCGTGGGAAGCGAGAACGCTACCGCACGACCACGAGATGCGGGCTAATGTACATTTCCTGTGAATATGTTCGCCCTATCTCTAATCGTTCAAGACGTTCTGTTTTTTTCTGATAATGATGATGATGTCGCTTGGTTTGTCGGGCGCTCAACTTAGCGATTATCAACGCCCGTGCAAATTCCCAACCATTGCTCAGTCCAATCACGCCACTTTCATTAATGATGATGAAATTATGAGGACATCACAAACATCCAGTCATCTCGAGGCAGGTGAAAATCCCTGACCCCGCCGGGAATCGAACCCGGGACCCCGTGCTCTGGAAGAGAGAATGCGACCGCGAGACCACGAGCTGCGTACTGCTTTTCCCGAACATGAGTGTATGTACAGGAATGGCAAGGTAGAGTTCATAGACAAGTGAACAATGCTCTAGGCAAACTGACACCGTAGATTGGTCTGACTGCCAGTCAGGGTCTGAGAACACTCTTGGTGAGTGGGCAGAGGTGCCCCAAAATATAACTTTGTACTGGATAAAATAATGAGAGTCAGCAAAATAAACAGGCCTTCATGAGCAAAGCCAACGAAAACGTGATTATTTCCGTTATAACGACATTGGTTAGAAGCTACGGAGGACTGTTCTTGCTGAAAAACCAGTTCTCGGTTAACGCCATTTTCCCGTCTTCAGTTTAACCTCATTGTTAAAACCGGTTTCTGAAATAGCCAACTTTCTGTTTCTTACTGCTGTTACTTCCAGTAATGAATGTAGACTTCGAACATGGATTTAAAAATTCTATTGAAGGTAAAAGTGTAAAGCGGCAAGACTCTGTCACTATACATTTGAGGTTCTTTTAGAGTCATATTTATATTAGATGACTGTTTACGATGCACAGCCGGATTATTAATCATTTCATTCGTTGCTACTGGCTAGCACCACATTCTGACAATACCTGTAGTACTGAATGTCTGGGAGTTAACTACAGCTGGCCATTGACAGAAAGGGCTAAGTGGGTCACACGTTCCTCAGAAGACACTGCAGGCTCCAGAGGGGCTGGGAAAAGACTTTTCGCGATCTACAGGGGCGGAAATTTACTTCTCTGAGAGAAGGCAGAGCATGGAGATGGCGGTTTACGATGCTGGAGGCAGCAGTGCGGGCTGAGCGGGCATGACGTTGCTCTCTGGTGGGACGCAAAAATTTCAGAATTGACTTTCGTGGAGAAACAGTGTAAGGGCGGAACAAGGCGAAAAGGCGTCCTTTTAGTGCAAACAGCTACAAGCGATGGTCATGAGCTGATCTCCGAGGATTCTTCTCATAGAAATCTTCAAAAACTCATGGAAATCTCCAAAAACTGGAAACACGGTTTTGGTTGGCGCAGTCCTAATGATATAGGATGGGAAATGGAAACTTTCAGAAAATCTTCTGAAAGAAGTATGAGCTTCAGGTGATTGGCTGGCATATTTGTGGTAACTTTTTTGTTAACGGCCACTGGTATTGATGACCTGAGCACAAAAGTAGTGGATGTGTGTCCAGGACGGAGCGGGGTATGTCGTGGAGAGAACACTTCCCTCTGTGGATCGATCGAGGGCTCTTCACAGCAGGGATCAGCTCAAGACATTTCTCTCCGGTGATTGACCTAGGGGCTATGGTGGCGACAGCCATAGTAGAGAATCTGGCAGTTAAATTTTGCTAAGTATTGCTTTCGGCACTTGTTCTGTCTTGTACTGAGGTAATTTCGGCTCTAGGAGTTTGCAGACGGCATATTACGTCCTCTGTGCAGGCAGAGAACTGCAGATGCGCCACGTATATCATCTGCACAGCGGCCAACTCCCCAACGAACAGATCATTAGTGCAGAACAACTGCTGTCCCTATTTCTATAGATGATATACACACTTCAGTTCGGCGGATTGGGAAACACTCACACTGAATGTGTAGAGTTCAATTTGCTTGTCGACCACTCATTTTCTGAGAGCACCAGTCAGACTGTAGGACTTCCGTTTCTCACCACTAATCAGTATCAGCCAATTTGTGTCCATCTAATAATGTGGAGGGTTGGGGCAGGGCAGTCTGAAGAAAGTCAAACGTTTGTTCTGCTAATCTCGAAATTACATGCAGGGTAGAATCTGACCGTGTATTTCACATTTACATAATTTTTTGCACTCTACATATTTTTGAAATAATTAATTTACGGTATCCACGTTGTGATTTATGCTAGTAGCATCCAGATAGGAATGGTCGGTTTGATGTGCTAAACTGAAGTAAAACCACAATACAATACTTCCTTTTTATGGAAATCCCTAGCTGTAGATTGCAAATGACAGGGCATCGAGCGAGCTGTGGACAGCTAACTGGTCTCGCATTCGGGAGGACGATAGTTCAAACCCGCGCCCGGCCATCCCGATATAGGTTTTTCGTGATTTCCCTAAATCACTTGAGGCAAATGCCGGGATGGTTCCTTTTAAAGGGCACTGCCAACTTCCTTCCCCATCCTTCCCTAATCAGATGGGACCAATGACCTCGCTGTTTGGTCCCATCCCCTCCCCCTCAAATCAACCAACCAAACACTGTCAGGGCCATCTTAATCATTTGTAGGCGTGAGAATTCAATTGCGGAGACAACATTAGGCAATCACACATACAGTTGCTGTGTGTTACAAATACCAAGGGGATTTACAAAGGAGTAGGAGATCTCGATGGAGATGGGGTTTTGGCTGTGGCAGAAATAGGTGTCATTCTCTCCAGCAAAGACGGCGAAGGTGATGGAGACCGGAACGCCGGCAGCAAGAGCGGAAGATCAGAAGTTGATGACTTTCACCTAGTCGCAACCACAAAATTAAGGGTTCAGTTACTATCCCAAGTTTATAGCAAAGCAATAAAATTATAAGTACATGAATCAAATTTAGTTTCAGTCCCTACGAACACTGCGGAAGTTTCTGCATAAACGAGGGTTGGAACTTCAAAAGTGGCAACTATTTATTTACAGCTCGTACAAAATAAATACGTGATTCAGAGTCTTACTGACCTTCAAATTAGTCACCAGAAATGGGAATAACCCGTTGCCAGCGATGTGGAAGTCGTAGGAAACACTTACCAGCGCCAGTTGTGTTAACAGTTCAAGCGGCGCGGTCTATTGCCCATTTTTGGAACACAACCACGACCATCTTAGAGACAGAAGTAATGATACTATATTCAGGACCTGATCATCATTTTGCAGAACAATGCTCAAGCACGTACAGTGCAAGCTGTAACTGATTTGTTTGACTGATGGGGCTGCTAAGTGCTATAGCACCTACTGCACTCCGCTGACTTCATTCCTTGTAAGTTCAACTCGATTTCTATACTGAAGGGAACACTTCACGGCATTCGCTTCAAAACTGCTACAAATTCGTCAGGCAATAAACAGCGCCGCTCGAACTGTCAACTGGCACTGCTAAGAGTATCCTACGACTTCCACATCGCTGGCAACGGGTTATTCCCATTGCTGGTGACTACTTTGAGGGCCAGTAAAATTTTGAAATACGTATCTATTTTGTACGAGCTGTAAATAAATAGTTGCCACTATTAAAGTTCCAACCCTCGTATTACGTCGCATATTTGTTGTGCCTCCTGTTTTTAATTGTCAAAGAAAATGCATTGTGCTTCTTTGCTACCGCATTCTTTAAAATATTTCAAAACTGTGGGTGGAGCCATTCTGAAATACAACCGACGTCCGAGGATGACAGCGAGAACCAACCGTATAGACCAGCTATCGGCCAGTCCTGGACACTGCACATACTTGGGTACCGTCGGAGAGACCATGCCACAGGGCAACAGGTACGTTATTGTTTCAGCCATGTCATACGGATTGTTATAGCGCGTGCTTGTTGTTACTTTCGAATTGCCGCAGTTATTATTATTATAGCACTGATCGCTTTTCTCATTTTCTATAATAACCTAATATTTCAAATCAATGGAAATTTTACGAATAACAACTACTCATTTTTTTAAGAAAAATGTTTTATTTTAAAACCAAAAGTTTTCGCACTGCAGCAATGACAAACTGAAATTTTGATTTTTATTTCGCTATTACTAAAAAAGAAAAGGGAAGGGCGCGAGTAGCACTCACGCTCTGGTAATTCCGTACAATGTTAATTATGTATGTAGACAGTTCGTCAATAGGGTTTGATAGTGAGTTTGCGAGTATCGGAACACCTGACATAGATGGACGTATATTTTGATTTCATTGACTTAGAAGGAATGATTTACACCACCAGGGGACCGCAGACCTCAATGTTTGACATACATTTAAATTTGGCATCTCTACCTGTTCGTGAGAAAAGGGGTCAGACACGTGGACAACTAAATGATCCTGCAAGATCTCCGTTTGTGCAGCTTGAGGTATGGAATCCTAAATGTGAAAAAACTGTTACAATCGATACCAAAAAGATACCGAAAAATACCGGTTATGCAGTCTAAATTATCGTTATCGTGTATAGTTGGTCTGTTTTACACATCCCTATTACGAGCCCTAATGAAGTGTCGCCGCTGAGTTCACAACGTCTCCTGACCTTCGCTTCTTCCCTTTCATCGGAAAGACACTGCTGTTTCTCCACACAAACTTTCCCTGTGTCACGCAGTACTTCCCGGTTCCTCAATCGCTCCGTTATAATCACCCACGTCCCATGGAACCACTGTCTCCCGTCACGGTCTCCTGCACACGCTAATCGCACGTAATTATTTCGCAACGACACTGTTTGTGCAGCGAAAATCGTACTGTGCGAATGTAGGTTATTGTAGTTTGTCGTATACTTCCATGCCAGGAGACAGAAAAAAATTCTAATCCTCTGTTCTGCTGATTATATTCTGTACACGCGAGCAGATATAATTGCTAATGAAAAGCCTGGATACGTTGTCTTAGTTTTGGGGCCAGTCTTGTGATTTTTATATTTTTACGACAAAATCACAGCGACATTTTACTGTGCAGTAACCGGTTTCCACTAGTCAGTGGTCATCTTCAGACTAAAGGTTCGTTCTGCATCCGGTTACCATTGCGTTGTGTGAAGTACTAACGAGATCCATTTTGAGTACGTTTAGTATGAAGAAGACCATTGCTTGGTCCAAGTAGTTTACTGCGACGTGAAATACTAAATTTATTACAAGAACATATTCTTAGTGCATGGGCAAGGAAAATGGGAGTGGCTCTTCAAATTAAAAAAAAAATTAAAAAAAATGAAACCTTAATTCATAAATGAAAAGTTCTGGCCCTAGGACACCCATAATATCAAAGTTTCTTTGTATTTTAAATGTCTTTGTTAAATATAGTCAATGAATTAAGTGAAACAGGAAACAAGGAAAGGAAAATACTCAGAAAAATAGAACAGCAAATGTTATGAAGCAATAAAAACGTTTATGAAAGAACAGAACGAATATTAGACAGCTAGAAGTCAGCCTCAATGAAGATAACTATCGGTTCCAGAGCGATGAAGGAAAACGCTGGATACACCAAAACTATGACTGGAAAAACTCTTTAATATTCCGAAAGTAGTCGGGATAAAATACAGTCTGGTACACGCTCCTTCAAATTCTGAATGTAGGAGGGATAAAATACAGGAAACAAAACATCATTTAAGACGTGTACAGAGGCCAGTCTGCAGCTGTAAGAGTCGGAGAGCTTGTAACGGAAGCAGAAGTTGAGACAGGTGTAATAGACTTGCCTATACCCAATGTTATTCAATGTGCGCATTGAGAAAGTAGTAACGGAAACCAAAGAGATATCAGGAAAGGCACTTAACGTTCATGGAGAAGAAATAAAAACTGACGTTTGCTGTCGACATGACTCTCTCAGAGATGGTAAATGAGTTGGAAGAGGAGTTGAACGTAATGGATAATGTTTTGAAAAGACGAACATGAACGAAAGTAAGAGAAAGCTGACGGCATCATGATGGCCATAGTTGAGAGTATACGAAATGTATACGGACAATAGAAGGAAAAGCTTTCCAAAAATGAAAAAAATCTGATAATGTCTTTTCTCTATATATTAAAAAATGGAGGTACGGGAGGTACTTGATTGATTTCAGCCAAACTTGGTAAACATATTGTGCAATCCTGAAACATTGACTGCACACCGACAGCACCGCGAAACGGCATCAAGAAACCATGAACTCGCGAGCCAGTGGAAACAGCGGGCAGCGGCAAACCTCCGGGAAGACAGAGCTCAGCGCCCCCTGTCAACGCTGGTCGTCCCATGTCGGTTGCAGTTAGTTAGTTAGTTGGTTGCGTGTTCCATTGATCAGTCGCATGGTACAGTAGCCGTTATGATGTGGAACGTGTCAAGTGCACAAGCAATGCACATATACAGAGTTAAAGATTAATATTTCTATTATTTACCCCATTCCCTTAAATTGCAAAAAATGCATATACTATATTTATAGATTTATTTATTCCTATTCCAGAATTTATCTATGGTATAGAAGGAGTTGTCAAGGAGATATGATTTCAATTTATTTTTGAAGCTATTACTGCTTTTTGTTAGACATTTTATTTCATCTGGTAATTTGTAGAAAATTTTTATAGCAGCGTATTTTACCCCTTTCTGTGCAAAAGATAGTGTAAGTCTTTATTTTTTCTCGTATTATAATCATGAATGTCACTGTTGTTTTTAAACTGGTACATGTTGTTGAGAGCAAATTTCATCAGTGAGTAAATGTACTGTGAGGCTGTTGTAAGTATTCCCAATCTTTTAAAAAGATGCCTACAAGATGTGCGACTATGAACCCCACACATTTTTCTAACCACTTTCTTTTGAGTAGTGAATACTTTTTGTCTAAATGTTGAGTTACCCAAAATATTATTCCGTATGGCATCAGAGAGTGAAAGTATGCAAAGTATGTTAGCTTACTAATTTCTATATCCTCAAAATTGGCTATTATTCTGATTGCAAAAGTTGCTGAACCTAGTCGCTTTAGAAGATCCAGAATATGAATTTTCCAATTTATATTCTCATCTATATGTACACCCAGAAACTTAGTATGCTCTACACTGTCTACTGACTTCTGTTGATGTGTTGTATTTACTGAAGGAACTGTACTTTTTGCAGCAGAAAAATGGATGTATTGTGTTTTTTCAAAGTTTAGAGCAAGCCCATTTGCAGAAAACCAATTAATAACTTTTCCAAAGACCTTACTTGTTTAATTTTCAATTGGAGTTCCTTTTATTGGGTTGATAATGATGCTTGTATCATCAGCAAACAGTGTCAGTTCAACTTTCTGTTTCAGATAGGAAGGGAGGTCGTTCACATACATCAAGAACAGAAGGGGACCCATGATTGAACCCTGTGGAACACCTAATGTAATTTCACCCCAGTTAGATGAAGTGCCAAACGTATTTAAATCACTTGACTCATATAAGGAAACTTTTTGCTTTCTGTTCTGTAGGTATGACTTAAACCACTCATATGCTATTTCATTTATACCATAGAATTGTAATTTCTGTAACATAATGTCATAGTTCACACAGTCAAATGTTTTGGACAAGTCATACAAAATTCCTGTTGGTGACATTTCACTATTTAAAGACTCTATTATGTGGACAGTGAAATTGTATATTGCAGTCTTAGTAGAACAGCAATTTTGAAATCCAAACTGTGATTTACTAATATCCCATTAATGTTGAGATGAGTAACCACTCTTAAATACGTTACTTTCTCGAAGATTTTTGAAAATACTGTAAGCAAGGATACTGGCCGATAGTTATTGACATCTTGTGGTGTCCCCCTTTTTACGGAGAGGCCTGACAGTGGCATATTTTAACCTGTCTGGGAAAATACCTTGAGTTAGTGACGCATTACATATGTGACGCAGAACATCAGCTGTAATTGCTCCACATTGTTTTAATATCTTATTAGAAATGTCATCTACTCCAACAGAACATTTATTTTCCAAAGATTTAATAATTTTACTTATTTCACAAGAGGTTGTTAGGTGAAAGTTAATCTGACTAAATTTTTTTTCAAAACAGGGTCTTCCATGTATTGCCTGGCTTTTTAGTTTCAACTGTTCTCACCAATTTTTTCTCCTACACCTAAGAAATGATTGTTAAATACGTTAGCTACTTGTGTTAGCTTCGGGAGCATCGGTACTGAACAATAGGAAGCTTACTTTCTGCACGTACTAATAATCCGTAAAAGGAACGGCACGTAGCAGGCACAGAGGCACAACAGGTTAACTGTGAGTGTCTTCTTTGTAGAAATAGAGGGTCCTTATGATTTGAAAGTGTACAGACGATTTTGGATTCCTGCCACAGGCCATCGCAGTTTCCCTCCTCCTTGTTTGTGCCGGTGCTGACTCCCACAGCAGTCGACTCAACAGAAATCACTAGATGTCTGGTAAGAAACACTCTGCTAAGAACCATTTAGTCTGAAAGTGGGCGATGCTTGAAAAAGTATCGTAACGCACCGATGAAAATAGCCACCGGACAGTCATCCAGGATTTGGAGTGAGTTTACTTAGCCACATGCAATAAACGTTGTACATAACTTCATACCTTCGTCAAACTTTTTATTGCTACCACCTCCTCACCACAAAAAGATGAAAGGAAGAAAGTTTATCGCTTACTATATTTTTGCTGAGCATGCAGTAAAACTGCCACTTTAGGCATGACGTTTTAATTTATTACTCTTTTACTTCAAATTCCATTCGGAAGACATTTCGCAGATACTGTCCATATATATTGCTAAATGTACCTGTAAAAGTATATCACTGTACGGCCCATTTTTCAGGAGATACATACCTGTAAAATTATATCATTGAACGACCCATTTTTCAGGAGATACGACGTCATAAGTACTGAGATGCATAAAATATTTCACACATTAATGCATTTGTGATATAATCAGATGATTGAAGCTGTTTCATAAAGGGAGATCCCATTCTTTAAACAAGTGGCGGTTTGCTGGTTCCTTAGTGTCAGCAAAGAAGCGCTGTGAGGCTGAGAAACAGTTACATCAATTAGAGGCGGGATTAAAAAGCAGGTGGTGTTGAAGCATAACTCAGGAACGCCTGCAGCAACTTCAATAAAATTTGTTATGTATGTAATTTATTATTGGTGTAAAAATATTGTGGGACTCGGATTACCCACCTCCACTAGGAAATAGGGTGTATGAAAAGGTGTGACGTAAAAATGTTTGAAAACGACCTGTTGTTATTCATTTCCCTTTATTTAGTTGACACGAAAAACTTTTAACAGTATGAAACACAATTTATCTCTTATTTGCGCTGTTCATTGTGTCAACCAGATGTCGGTAATGAGACTGCAGACAGGCAATGATTTCGTCAATGTGTTTTGGGACGTAAGACCAAGCCACATGGATGCCTACCAAAGATATATTTAACATCCTCTCTGTAGTTGTAGGGTGTAAAACAGCAGAGAGTCAGACGTATACATAGTGATACAGCTGTCGATACTACTGGGTTTTGCACAGCCCGCAACGTCTTCAAATACCGCAACTAAGAAATACTAGTCATCCAAGAAGCATGAACGGGACCCATTTGTAGGTGTTCAAGAAAAACGCATTTTCAGATCACTTACCTACATTCTTCTTGAATGATTCAAAAAATACGGCCTCTAGCTCGACCACATCCCAGTACTACATTAAATTTCCTACAAAAGTGCCGTGTTAATTTTTTCCTGTGGGTGTAATAGTTTGTACATAGTGAACGAGAGAATATGAAAATCTTGCATATTGTATTTGAAACCACTGTGGATTGCATAAAACACAGGGGTAGGACCAGGTGAATCACCTAATATATATGCAATATATGTTACCTATGCATTGTTCAACATCTTCTCTTCAGTCAATAGATCGATTTAAAGCAAACTTTTTTACACTATTGTCTACTGTCTGAAGAGAAATGCTGTGGGGATAAATACGACCAATGTCCCATGAAGGTGAGTGTGTGGCTGAGACAGGGGCGATAGACAGAGAAAGAGGGGCGGGGGGGGGAGGACGACGCGGACAGGAAGTTTGGGAGTGAAGAGATGGGCAGACAGAGAGAGGGGAAAGAAGATGGGCAGAGAGATGGGATGGAGCAGACAGACAAGTAGAAGGGAGGAGCAGACAGACCAGGGAGAGCGGAAGGGGGAGATGGACCAGAGAGAATGGAAGATGAGCGAGAAGGGGGAGGTGGGGATGGACTAATTGAAGACTAAAACTGCCTATTGGCTTCTGTCTCGGGTTCTTGGGCTGACGTTCATCTGATGATTTTACAGACGTTTCACTAGCACGAGTGGCTGGCATTGTCAAAGCTTCACCCACCACTGCCAAAGCTTCACCCTCCATTACCGGCGATGAACTGAGGGTGAAGCTTTCGCAATGGAGGGTGAAGCTTTGACAATGCCAGCCACTCGTGCTGGCGGAACGTCAGTAAAATTATCAGATGAACGTCGGCCGAAGAACCCGAGACAGAAGCCAATAGGCAGTTTGTCAACAAGTGGTCACGAAAGCCTTAGCAATTTTGAAAACCAAAACTCCACCCGAAGATGCCATGAAGGCCCAACGGTACGGATGGGCCGCCGTGTCATCCTCAGCCCACACGTATCACTTAATGCGGACATGGAGTGGCACACTGCTCTCCCGGCTGTATGTCATTTTAGGAGACCGGGGCCGTTACTTTTTAATCAAGTAGGTCCTCAGTTTGCATCACAATGACTGAGTGCACCCCACTTGACAACAGCGCTCGGCAAACCGGACGGTCACCCATCCAAGTTCTAGGGCAGCCCGACAGCGCATAACTTTCGTGATCTGACTGGAACCAGTGTTACCACTGTGGCAAGGCAGTTGGCTATAGAAGACTAGAATGAATAAATAAATAAATAGCGGACAATGTCGGGTTTCTCAGCTGATAAATAATATTAATTTAACTTCTAAGACATCCTTTTTGATAGTATTAGCCTTCCGTGGAAGTCGAATGTGGACGATAGAAGAGAATGGAAGCTTCCGAAATGTGGTGTTACGGAGGAATGCTGACATTTAGATGAATGGGTAGAATAGGTAATGAAGAGTTACTGAATCGAGTTGCGGAGAACAGAGAATACAAATAATAAGAGGGCTGTGCCGTATAAGGAGCGTATAGGCCAGCTTGAGTAAGGGAAGGCGTCAGTTGGTGGGGCACATGCTGAGGCATTAATGAACAGTCAACTTGGTTTTGGTGGTAAGTATATGTAGTGTGTTGGGAGCGGATTTGGGGGTAAAAACTACAGAGAGAGACCAGGGGTCTTACAGAGAAAGCAAGGACGTGAAGGAGCTCGCGTTTCTCATCTTTCTAAGACTCACTAACAGGGAAGATTAGCCGGTCCCTGAAAAGGTAAAAATCGATTCGGTCTTCAGGGCTGCAGCAAACATTCGGCAACTCATGAGGACTGTGAAAGAGGGTATAGACCTCAGAATGCCAGAAATATACGAAATACCATGTGGTTGTGAACAGTTTTATCTCCCACAGATTGTGCACACTATTAAACGGCGTCATATACAACACGAGAGATGTTTCGGCCTACGGTATTATGAGAAATCAGCGGTAGAAGAACATTCTACGGAAAAGGATTGCAGTCGACGAGACATCTGTTGTGAAACGAACAAATGGTTTCTGGGATAGCGTTACAAAAGAAACGATGGAGACAAAAATGCGTGACTACTTCCTCAGTAAAGACGGAGGCCTGCATATAAGCACGGCTTGGGACCTGGCCATCGGAAGACTGAAGCAGGCCAGGGGTGCGCAGAACGAAAACACTGACTTACACCTGCATGACGCTGGGTTGAGCACAGTGACGTCAGAGAAGACTATAGATCGCGGTAGCAGCGAGCACACTACAGTCGTCAATGACCGTGGCTGAAGAGCAATCGGCTTATAGCTCGTGGACATTTAATCACTTGACGCCCCTGGAAGCTCGTGAAAATTTTATTCGATAAAAAAAGTTTGTAATATTTTATTATTGACAGTGTAACGTATTTTATTATTTGACAGCCATGTCATAGGATGAGTTTTATACTATGTGACATCACAGGTTTAATACCGCCGTGTAAGACGTAATACATGACGGTAATGTAGCTGATGATGATCTGAAAACTGAAAGGGGCCGTGAATAATTATTTAACAGCAACGCTTGGCGGAGAAATTAAGAAGTTTTTTCTTTAAGTCACCTATGTCTGTATGAGATACTGATTCGTCTCTAGCGACCTCCCTCGTCATAGAAAGCTTCAAGAATCAATTGAATGATTCTGGAGAATGCAGAATTGAGCCTGGTATCACTAACGGATGTCAGCCAGGTCTGTACCAAACGTTGTCCGTCGAAACTGTCAACCCGAGCATCGAAGCAGTTTGTGCTATTCGCTGACTTCCAGGATAACATTCATAAATTGTAAGTAATAAGTAACACCTGACATAGGACAAGAGGCAAAGCGTAACTGTGACCGTCTGTCGTGTAGAGTTCCCGTGGAGAAGTCGATAAAACGTTAATTCGTCTTGCCAAGGGTCCTGGGTTCGAGAGTTTTTTTTTTCTTGACTGCAGGATTCTGGGTTCGATTCCCAGGAGATAGAAAAATAAAAAATAAAAAAATTGGTAGCGTCCTTGAAATAATTTTAAAAAGGTTTTGTTATGTAGTAAGTGTGAAACTGTTATATGGGGCATTATGTTCCTAATATGTAAAAGAGCTATTCGGAGTTTATAGCTGTGTTCTAACGGCAGTCCGCTTTCGCTTCATATATCTGAAACTAGCAGACCAATAGAGTACATTTGTAGTTACGCAGAATAAACATAAACATTCGGAACAAAAGAATAAAGACAGAACAGCATCACGCCTGGGGAAGTATTAATAGTAATAATAATAATAAGAAGAAGAAGAAGAGGAAGAGGAAGAACTGACTGCTGGAAGGCAGCACCGCCGTATATCAGATGTTCGTGTTGCGACTAGAGTCCCGTATTGTTGCGCACACGAACAACGGGATGTGAAATTGCTCTCCAGTCCGCACGTTACTACTGCTGCTGCAGCTGACAGTAGTGTTTTGCTACATGAAACTGTGGAACGTCACTGACATTCTCTACGAATTGATTTGTAGTGACGGTTGTCTACGTTCAACAATGGAAATAACTGAAGATGATAGGAAGTGTGCAAGCATTCCTACTGGACGTAACTGATCAGTGGAAGGCGTCGAACGTCACCGAAGACGAAACATCAGACATCGACGAGCGCACACCAGACGGAGTGGAATCGTTCGTATGTGACCAAAAAATGGAAATGGAAATGAGCGTTTGGCGTCATTGGCCGGGAGGCCTCTTGCGGGGCAGGTCCGGCCGCATTGGTGCGACGCCACATTGGGCGACCTGCGCGCCGGATGGGGAGGAAATGATGATGAAGACAACACAACACCCAGTCCCTGAGCGGAGAAAATCTCCGACCCAGCCTGGAATCGAACCCGGGACCGTAGGAGGGCAATTCGTCACGCTGACTACTCAGCTATCTGTGCGGACTTCACAGAGCAGACTTAGCATCCTAGATATCGTCGCCAAAAGGGTCCTAAACTAATAGAATGACGAAATGGCACGAAAGGAGAAAAGGTAGTATTTACTCAAGAACTAACGTTCTACCGACTTTCCAAGGGACCTCTACACGACAGCCGCTCATAATTATGAGTTGACTGTGCTCCGTAATTGAGGTGTTTCGTATTACTTACAGTTTACGACCTTTCCCCGGAAGGCAGCGCATAGCAGAAACTGATTGACAATTTTGATAGACAACGTTTTTTACCGACCTGACTCACAGCTGGAGGTTTGGCTGTGACTGATACCATGCTCAGTTCTGCATTCTCCAAAATCGTTCAACTTCTTCTTGATATTTATTATGAAGAGTGAGGCCGTTACAGGGGAATCGGTAGCTCATATGGACAGAGATGATTTAAACCACAAAACTTTACAATTCAAGCGCCAAGAGTTGCTTCTAACTAATTATTGACAACCGGTTACAGTCTTCAGATCGTTTACCATACCTTACACGGCAGTAATAAATCCCCGACGTCAAACAGCATAAACCTCATTTACGTCACTGTTGTCAAGTAATAAAATACGTTACATTGTCAACTTTTATTATTAACAACGTAACATATTTAACTTTCAATTTCATTTCTTTTATTTTAAACACTGTTTATGTAATGAAACTTTCACGAGCTTCCAGCCGCGAGCTATAAACCGAGTGCTCCTCAGACACTGTCATTGGTGACGGTCTTGAGCTCGCTGCTACCGTCATTATATAGCCGCACTGTCTTCTCTGACGTCGCTGGTGCTCGCTCAAGCGACATCCAATGAAGCTCCAGAGAAACTCGTAAAGGCATGCGTATTCAAGTGCAGATATACGTAATGAGGCAGAATACGGCGCTACTGTATGCAGCGCCTACATAAGACAAGTGTCTGGCTCATTGTTAGATCGGTTACTGCTGCTACAATCGCAGGTTATCAAGATTTATGTGAGTTTGAACGTAGTGTTGTACTCGGTGCACGAGCGATTGGACACAGCATCTCCGAGGTAGCGATGAAGTGGGGGTTTACCCGTATGACCTATTCACGAGTGTACTGTGATTATCAGGAATCTGGTGAAATATAAAACCTCCGACGTCGCTGCGGCCGGGAAAAAATCCTGCAAGAACGTGACCAACGACGACGGGAGGGAATCTTTCATGTGTAATCACACCTCCATACTTATCAAGAGGGACACTTACTTGTCAATCACATGGCGATTACGGGCAGCATGGGGTTCACGCTTGAGCCTCAGGACGTGCGCTAACAGCGCATGTCGGGTGTTTCAAGCGTCAACTTCGCGTCCCAATATCTCGGGATGTAATGGGAATATTGCGATGCAATCAACGCCATTGTGTATGTGCTTTGTCATGTTATGGATTGCTGAAGAAAAAATATAGGAGGTCCATTTAAAAAAAACATAAGTTTGTGTTAAAAAACACATATGCCTTCGTTTTAGAATGTTTTCAAATATGTACATTCATGGGCCCCAGCCGTTCATTGATACCTGCGAAAGTTGTTTTCCAACAGCTGTTATTGTTCCAGAGATATTTTGGGTGGACAAGATAGTTGGGACACCCTGTATATTACTGAAAACTTCGTTGATTAAGTCAAGGGGCATACCTGGAACGATTTTTTATTTAAAACCCACTATTGTTGAATTTATGAAGGAAAAAGATGTGTAGGAACGAAATTTGGAACATCTGGAGTGGATTGAGGACGTCGCATTGTTTCAAATGGCTCTAAGCACTATGGGACTTAACATCTATGGTCATCAGTCCCCTAGAACTTAGAACTACTTAAACCTAACTAACCTAAGGACATCACACAGAGCCATGCCGGAGGCAGGATTCGAACCTGCGACCGTAGCAGTCGCGCGGCTCCGGACTGAGCGCCTAGAACCGCTAGACCACCGCGGCCGGCATAGTCGCATTGTAAGTGGACTTGATTGCACACTTTCTACAGTAAGACACTGCAAGTTGAAAAACAACATCTTCCTGATCTGATGGGGATGTATTCAAAAAGAAAATAGCGTTACAGAAGGCACGTATTGTGACAAACACAGTCAAGTTCTCTAAGCGCAATGGCGTTAAAGAAAACGTTTTGTCTGGAGAATTCATTGTGATCTTCAAAGAATCGCTAGATGGATTAGTAAACTTTCTGAGGACAGTGCCAGTGTTGCATCTGTTTTAGAGCTGTTTTAAAGACTATATGCCATTTTAAATGAAAGCGCCCCTTGGTATTTGCAGATTTCACTGACTGAGCTACAAGGTAATTACAGTTTTAATATAAAATCATTTCACAATAAACATGTCTGGAGCGTCTAAAATGCTCTCCTCAGGAAGTGTTTCCACATAGCCGTAATGAGATTGAATAATTCTACAGTATTTCGATTGACATATTTCGTGAAAGACCTTTTGTCGATTATGAAACTAAGTAAGTCACGATTATGTGGCAGCCTGAGTGAAACTGCGTCTGTCAATGCCAGCAGTCTGTACCACATAAAAATTATGTCATGTCTTCAGTGCGACATAAGTAATTAAACAATACTGAAAATTTGCCTTATTTGTGATCTATGTTGTTAAGAAATGTGAAATATAAAACCAACTCGTGTGCAGTGTGACTGCACTGCCGTTTAAAAGGCACCGCATTCGCTGTTTCTACTTCTTCTTCTACCCCCTCCTCACGTTCAGATAGCTGGCGTTGGGTGGGGGGAGTGGGGGGGGGGGGGGGGAGTGCGCAGAGAGGCGGAACACTATGGCACTCGTGCAAGGGCGCGGCTCTTGAGTTCTTGGCCACTCCTGCACTTGAGGGTTGTTATTATAGGATGAACCTCTAGTGGAAGACGGAATTAGAATATATAAAAAAAATTAAGGACGGTGGGTGTAAGTGCTTGTCTGTGGTCATCGGAAGAATAATAACTAAAAAATAATAGATTCAGTTAACTGGAATTTATCTCTGTATTGTCGCACTGTCATCAGTACAGTCGAAATCGTTGTGAGAGAGATATAAATGAAAAATTTGTTGGGAATACTCTGTTTGTTGCATGTAATGAGTAAATCAATTGCAACCAGAAACAACTTCGGCCTAGCCTCAAAACACACACACAACTGCACAGTTGCTTTGACGTTTCTTACCAATGCGCTAGGCGTCTCTCTATGTTTGTGTGTGTGTGTGTGTGTGTGTGTGTGTGTGTGTGTGTGTGTGTGTGTGAGTGTGTGTGTGCATGAGAAGGAGCGCAAGTGGATTCCAGGTTGATGCATTTATGTCAAGTGTATTGACTTAAGCGTAGGTGTGTTGGTGGCTGCATAAGCACACAAACGATCGATGTGGCGTAGTCGCTGAGACACGAAAGCGTATTCAGCAGGAATTCCCCATCTGGCCATCCAGAGTTACGTTTTTCGTGATTTCCCATAATAGTTTATCTCGAAAAACAGCGAAAATTTGCCAGAAAAATGCACAGTCCGTATCTTTCCTGAGTTGCAGCTTGTGATTCATCTGCAATGACCTTCTCAACTAGACGACAAACCCTAGTCATGCATTTTAGAATAACTTGACAATGTAAGGTAAAACTGAGCCTTGCTGCGGCTCGCGTTGGTGCTGTTCGTAGGATTCTGCCCTCTCTTGGAGGCCAGACGGTATCGTTTAGTTGGCATGGTTGCGGTTGTTTGTCTTCTTCTCGTGTTGACTGGCGCCACTAGGTTTCGCAAGCGTTGCCTGTCCGCTAGTGGCAGCAGCGGCGGCTATCGGTATGTAGTAACTGTTCCCATATCTTTGGGGCGACGTCGTTGTTTTTCCAGGCCGTGTGAGTGTGCCAGTTCGGTTGGAGATTCAGAAGGAGCCAGGTCCGCGCAGTGCCGGAACACGCCGGGACCACTAACGGCACGCATTGACTGCCGGATGGAAGGTCTGTAGTCGAGAGGGTGCACGACCTCGTCCTTAACGGGATCCAGCAAGCTTTACGCTGAGTGCATTTCAATCCAAGCAGAGAAACCTCCACCACTGTGATATTTCGCGATCTCTAGTGACTTGGGCTCATGTTGCTGCACGTAGTGTCGCCGAAGCGAAGAGCAGCGAGTGGCGTGCTTGGAAAGGCGGATATGATTAGCTTTCCTCGACTTCTTATTACTATTTACTGCGTTCAACTTGTTGCAGTTTGTTAAGTTCAACCAGCGGTAATTTTTCTTGGCTGGTGGCCGCTAACGCCCAAGTTACCTGGCCTTGGGGTAAGTGTATGTAACGGCAGCGTGCGTTTCCACGCCTTGCCGCTGCTGACCGGTAAGGCGTGTAGTTTGACAGCCTTCTTGATTGTAGGTTGATTGGCGATTCTTCTACTCTGGTGGTAGTGATTCCTTTCTCGTTCCGGGCACTCTAAGCACAGTATTCTGGGAACGTAGTGCAGACCGCCGGTTCCGGCTTTGGCATCTTCTTCCATCGGTGCATTTGGTTTATCGGACACCAGGTAGCTTCAGCAAGATTATCATTAGTCATTCGTCGGACTGTCACTAGTCTGAGCTACCATCTTGTGAAGTGAATGCAACTCTTGACTGTCTATCTCATCGCTCGTGAAAGTGTTTGTTGCCGGACCTTATCAGAGGTCCATTCCTGGAGCACCGTCTGTGACCCCTTGGTTCTTGTAAGACATGTGTGTTCTAAAAGGAGGTCTGACGGTCAGTAGTTCAGTGTAACGCTCCTTTAGTCCACGCGTTGTGCGGGTATAATCTGCCTCAGTACCCTTTAAGGAACTTATGAGCTGGTCCTTGTGTTTTATTACTGTGTTACTTATTCCAATACCTTGTAAGGCCTTCAACCGAGATTGTGGTCATTTGCCTTAAAATTCTAATTTGGTATTTGTGTTTTATCATAAGCCTTAAAACCTTATTTACTGCCATTCCTGGCGTCTGATGCTTTGTGCTGTGTTTGTCGCGACTTACCTTTAATATTTCAATACCTGTGAGTTGTAAATTGAAGCGATTTCTTAAACAATTCTTAATTTATTGCCATTCTTGGCGTGTAAGGTTTTCAGCGGTGATTGTGGTCACTTGCCTTAAAATTCTAATTTGGTATTTGTGTTTACGCAGTAAGCCTGTAAAACCTTATTTACCGCCATTCCTGGCGTCTGATGCCTTCTGCTGTGTTTTTCGCGACTTGCCTTTAATATTTCCTTACCTAATTTGTAAGTAGCAGCGAGTTTTAAACAATTCTTAATTTATTGCCATTCCTGGGGTGTAAGGCCTTCTGCCCAGGTCAGAGTGGCTTGCTTCTAAAACATTATCTGCTGTATCTGTATTTAACGGTGGTTTGCTAAATTGTAACTCGCTGAAAACGCTTTTATTTACACAGTTGTTTATTCCTTCATTAATAACGTGTGGTATTTTTGTTTATTGTTGAGTCTGGAATTACTGGTTTAAAATAAATTGTGTGTAGCTGTAAAAGGCAACCAATAGTAACTGATTACGATCCCGTCCTCAATCGTTACCGAATCTTCCTTCCCTTGATTATCAGGTTTCAAAAACCATGAGCACAAGCACCACCATCTTCAAGTAGGCGAACCTCCCAGTGGCATGCAACCAAGCAATGTTCGGATACATGCTCTTCAAATTAAACAAAATACCCATAATCAAACAAAGCGACATGGAATAATTTAACCCCACAAAACACGTAGCCCTAGAAGATGAACGCAACAGCTGTATGTCAAACGAAATCATAAATTTCGCAACCAGATAACGAAGAAATGCTGCTCATATTAACAGTACTTTGCATAAAAACATACGGGAACCAGCCTACAGACAATGAAAACACATAACACTGCAAGACAGGTATCCACTGAAAGAGTAAAGTAACGCACTTTCACCTAATAAAAATTCTGTAAAGAAAAAGCAACATTCACTCTAAGAAAGAAAAGCGACGCACCGCGAAGTAATTATCGGAATGGGACAGAGGTGGGTAGATATGATGTACATACACAGACAATCAAATGATTACAACTTCAGAAACAGTGGATGATCTATTCAACAGGAAGAGTATCATAAACTGAGCAAGTCAATAAGGCGTTGGTCCAGCTGTGGCTCTTATGAAAGCAGTTTTATGGCTTCACTTTGATTGACAGACTTGTTGGATACCCTCCTCAGGAATATCGTGCCAGATTCTGTCCAATAGGCCCGATAGAGCATCAAAATCCCCAGCTAGTTGGAGGGCCCTTCCCATAGTGCTCCAAATGTTCCTAATTGGGGAGAGATCCGGCTAACGCAACCACTTTATAGGAAATACAAAAAGTTAGTTATATGTGGTGACTTCAATATTAATTGTATAAGTGATTGTGCAAGGAAAAGGTTGCTGGTAGACCTCCTTAATTCATATAATCTTATGCAAACCGTATTCTTTCCAACGAGAGTGCAAGGGAACAGTAGAACAACCATAGACAATATTTTTGTTCATTCGTCATTACTAGAAGGGCATTCTGTTAGCAAAAAGGTGAATGGCCTTTCAGATCATGATGCACAAATTTTAAGTCTAAAAGATTTTTGTGCTGCAACACATGTTAAATATAGTTACCAACTTTTTAGGAAAGCTGATCCAGTTGCTGTACAGACTTTTGTAAGCCTTATCAAGGAACAAGAGTGGCAAGATGTTTATAGTGCTGATACAGTAGACGATAAATATAATGCTTTCCTCAAGACTTTTCTCGTGCTCTTTGAAAGTTGCTTTCCGTTAGAACGTTCAAAACAGGGTACTAGCACAAACAGGCAGCCTGGGTGGCTGACTAAAGGGATAAGAATATCTTGTAGAACAAAGTGGCAATTATATCAAAACGTTAGAAACAGTCAAAATCTAAATGCAGCAGCCCATTACAAACAGTATTGTAAGGTGCTTAAAAAAGTTATTAGGAAAGCAAAAAGTATGTGGTATGCAGACAGAATAGCTAAGTCTCAGGATAAAATTAAAACCATATGGTCAGTCGTAAAGGAAGTGGCTGGTCTGCAGAGACAGGTCGAGAATATAGAATCAGTGCGTAGTGGGGATGTCCATGTTACTGATAAGTCGCATATATGTACAGTATTTAATAATCACTTTCTGAATATAGCAGGTGAACTAAATAGAAACCTAGTCCCAACAGGGAATCATATAGCGCTCTTAGAAAAAAGTGTTCCGAGACTGTTACCTGAAGTGCTCCTCCATGATACTGACAAGAGGGAGATTGAGTTAATAATTAAATCACTAAAGACCAAGAACTCTCATGGATATGACGGGGTATCTAGCAGAATACTGAAGTATTGTTCCATGTATGTTAGCCCAGTACTTAGCCATATCTGTAACTTTTCCCTTAGGAGTGGTCGGTTTCCTGACCGATTAAAGTATTCGGTAGTGAAGCCACTTTATAAAAAGGGAGACAGGGATAATGTTGACAATTATAGACCCATTTCTATGCCATCGGTGTTTGCTAAAGTTATCGAGAGGGTTGTATATACAAGGTTACTGCAGCATTTAAATTCACATAATTTGCTGTCAAATGTACAGTTTGGTTTTAGAAATGGCTTAACAACTGAAAATGCTATAGTCTCTTTTCTCTGTGAGGTTTTGGACGGATTAAATAAAAAGTTGCGAACGTTAGGTGTTTTCTTTGATTTAACGAAGGCTTTTGACTGTGTTGACCACAAAATATTACTGCAGAAGTTGGAACATTATGGAGTAAGGGGAGTAGCTTACAATTGGTTCGCCTCCTACTTTAAGAACAGAAAGCAGAAGGTAATCCTCCGCAATATTGAGAGTGGTAATGATGTTCAGTCCCAATGGGGCACTGTTAAATGGGGCGTTCCCCAAGGGTCGGTGCTGGGGCCACTGCTGTTTCTTATTTATATAAATGATATGCCTTCTAGTATTACCGGTGATTCAAAAATATTCCTGTTTGCTGATGACACCAGCTTGGTAGTGAAGGATCTTGTGTGTAATATTGAAACATTATCAAATAATGTAGTTCATGAAATAAGTTCGTGGCTTGTGGAAAATAATTTGATGCTAAATCACAGTAAGACTCAGTTTTTACAGTTTCTAACTCACAATTCAACAAGAACTAATATTTTAATCAGACAGAATGGGCATGTTATAAGCGAGACGGAACAGTTCAAGTTCCTAGGCGTACGGATAGATAGTAAGCTGTTGTGGAAAGCCCATGTTCAGGATCTTGTTCAAAAACTAAATGCCGCTTTATTTACCATTAGAACAGTATCTGAAATAAGTGACATTTCAACACGAAAAGTAGTCTACTTCGCATATTTTCATACGCTTATGTCATATGGTATTATTTTTTGGGGTAATTCTACTGATTCAAAAAGGGTATTTCTGGTTCAAAAACGGGCTGTTCGAGCTATGTGTGGTGTAAGTTCGAAAACCTCTTGTCGACCCCTATTCAATAGTCTGGGAATTTTGACATTGCCCTCACAGTATGTATTTTCTTTAATGTCGTTTGTTGTTAGCAATATTAGCCTATTCCCAAGAGTTAGCAGCTTTCACTCAGTTAATACTAGGCAGAAATCAAATCTGCATGTGGAATGCACTTCCTTGAGTCTTGCGCAGAAAGGAGTGCAGTATTCTGCTGCATCCATTTTCAATAAGCTACCACAAGAACTCAAAAATCTTAGCAGTAGCCCAAACACTTTTAAGTCTAAACTGAAGAGTTTCCTCGTGGCTCACTCCTTCTATTCTGTCGAGGAGCTCCTGGAAGAGCTAAAAAATTAAGCAAATTCCAGTGTTACATTATTGATTTTCTTTATTTAAACTAACGACTTGTCGCCCGAATATGTTTCTTATATTTCATTTTATCTGTTTCTACAATCGTGTTATAATTTTATGTATTGACTCGTTCCATGACCATGGAGACTTCTCCTTAATGTGGTCCCACGGAACAAGAAATAAATAAATAAATAAATAAATAAATAAACAAACAGCACAAACGCTCGCCGTGTGCGGGCGGGCATTATCTCGTTGAAATTTAAGACCAGGATGGCTTGCCATGAAGAGCAACGAAACTGGGCGTAGAATATCGCCGACGTACAACTCTGCTGTAAGGTTCAAAATGGTTCAAATGGCTCTGAGCACTATGGGACTTAACATCGGAGGTCATCAGTCCCATAGAACTTAAAACTACTTAAACCTAACTAACCTAAAGTCATCACACACACATCCATGCCCGAGGCAGGATTCGAACCTGCGACCGTAGCGGTCGCGCGGTTCCACACTGAAGCGCTTAGAACCGCTCGGCCACACCGTGTGCTGTAAGGGTGCGGCAGATGACTACCAGAGGGGTCTTATTACGAAAACAACTGGTACCAGGCGGCCGAAGTGGACGAGCGGTTCTAGGCGCTTCAGTCTGGAACCGCGCTACCGCTAGGGTCGCAGGTTCGAATCCTGCCTAGGGCATGGATGTGTGTGATGTCCTTAGGTTAGTTAGGTTTAAGTAGTTCTAAGCTCTAGGGGACTGATGACCTCAGATGTTAAGTCCCATAGTGCTCAGAGCCATTTTTGAACTGGCACCCCAGACCAGCACTCATCTTTGTCGGGCCTCATCGTGGGCGACAGTCCCGTTGGTACTCCATTGCCGTCCGGGACGTGTCCAGACACGTCTTCGGCATGGAATAGTACTGACGGGAGTAGAATTATCTTCAGTAGTGAGTCCCGCTTCGAACTGATCCCTGATGACGGCTGTTGGAAACGGTGCTTGTGTCATTTGTTAGCTTAACTCATGGCACGAAAATTATACATACTGTCTTCACCCAGTATTTGAGATTCTGAGCACTTGAGCTTCTTGCAACAAATTTTGCACGTAGTGTCAACCCTTTTCGTATATTTTTATCGCTGACGTCCCCACAAAATGACAGTTTATCCCTTACTTCGTTTTCGTTTTTCATGCAGTAAAACGTTTTGATTTATTATTGCTTTGTTACTACCTCTATTCGCAACACATTTTACAGGCAGTGTCCGCATGTACCACAGAATGTACCTGCGAAACTGTATCACTGTGCGACACATAGTTCAAAAGAATTAACGTCATAAACATTGAGACGCGTGAAAATACTCGATTTTGCTTGAAACACAGCGCAATCTTCTCAGACTATGCTCATCCAGTGTTTCCTAACGAGAACACTTAGTGTCTTCAAACGAACGTTAAACATAATTTCAAACATTTTATAAACTTTTTCTGGCTTACATGCTAAACATAAAATATATAACAGAATAACTTATGTATAAAGTAATGAGGCGTCTGAAGCTATGAGTTCGATCTTAACTAAAAATATGCAGGGTGTTACAAAAAGGTACGGCCAAACTTTCAGGAAACATTCCTCACACACAAATAAAAAAAAGAAGTTATGTGGACATGTGTCCGGAAACGCTTAATTTCCATGTTAGAGCTCATTTTAGTTTCGTCAGTATGTACTGTACTTCCTCGATTCACCGCCAGTTGGCCCAATTGAAGGAAGGTATTGTTGACTTCGGTGCTTGTGTTGACATGCGACTTATTGCTCTACAGTACTAGCATCAAGCACATCAGTACGTAGCATCAACAGGTTAGTGTTCATAACGAACGTGGTTTTGCAGTCAGTGCAATGTTTACAAATGCGGAGTTGGCAGATGCCCATTTGACGTATGGATTAGCACGGGGCAATAGCCGTGGCGCGGTACGTTTGTATCGAGACAGATTTCCAGAACGAAGGTGTCCCCACAGGAAGACGTTCGAAGCAATTGATCGGCGTCTTAGGGAGCACGGAACATTCCAGCCTATGACTCGCGACTGGGGAAGACCTAGAACGACGAGGACACCTGCAATGGACGAGGCAATTCTTCGTGCGGTTGACGATAACCCTAATGTCAGCGTCAAGGAAGTTGCTGCTGTACAAGGTAACGTTGACCACGTCACTGTATGGAGAGTGCTACGGGAGAACCAGTTGTTTCCGTACCATGTACAGCGTGTGCAGGCACTATCAGCAGCTGATTGGCCTCCACGGGTATACTTCTGCGAATGGTTAATCCAACAATGTGTCAATCCTCATTTCAGTGCAAATGTTCTCTTTACGGATGAGGCTTCATTCCAACGTGATCAAATAGTAAGTTTTCACAATCAACAGGTGTGGGCTGACGAGAATCCGCACGCAGTGGAACCGCGGGACTGCTACGGTCGCAGGTTCGAATCCTGCCTCGGGCATGGGTGTGTGTGATGTCCTTAGGTTTAGTTAGGTTTAAGTAGTTCTAAGTTCTAGGGGACTTATGACCTAAGATGTTGAGTCCCATAGTGCTCAGAGCCATTTGAACCGCACGCAGTTGTGGAATCACTTCATCAACACAGATTTCCTGTGAACGTTTGGGCAGGCATTGTTGGTGATGGCTTGATTGGGCCCCATGTTCTTCCACCTACGCTCAATGGAGCACGTTATCATGACTTCATACGGGATACTCTACCTGTGCCGCTAGAACATGTGCCTTTACAAGTACGACACAACATGTGGTTCATGTATGATGGAGCTCCTGCACATTTCAGTCGAAGATTCGGTGACCGATGGATTGGTAGAGGTGGACCAATTCCATGGCCTCCACGCTCTCCTGACATCAACCCTCTTGACTTTCATTTATGGGGGCATTTGAAAGCTCTTGTCTACGCAACCCCGGTATCTAATGTAGAGACTCTTCGTGCTCGTATTGAGGACGGCTGTGGTACAATACGCCATTCCCCACGGCTGCATCAGCGCATCAGGGATTCCATGCGACGAAGGGTGGATGCATGTATCCTCGCTAACGGAGGACATTTTGAACATTTCCTGCAACAAAGTGTTTGAAGTCACGCTAGTACGTTCTGTTGCTGTGTGTTTCCATTCCATGATTAATGTGATTTGAAGAGAAGTAATAAAATGAGCTCTAACATGGAAAGTAATATATATATAGGGTGAGTCACCTAACATTACCGCTGGATATTTCGTAAACCACATCATATACTGACGAACCGATTCCACAGACCGAACGTGAGGAGAGGGGCTAGTGTAATTGGTTGGATGATGAGACTTACCAAACAAAAGCGCTGGCAGGTCGATAGGCACACAAACAAACACAAACATACACACAAAATTCAAGTTTTCGCAACAAACAGTTGCTTCACCAGGAAAGAGGGAAGGAGAGGGAAAGACGAAAGGATGTGGGTTTTAAGGGAGAGGGTAAGGAGTCATTCCAATCCCGGGAGCGGAAAGACTTACCTTATGGGAAAAAAAGGACAGGTATACACTCGCACACACTCACATATCCATCTGCACATACACAGACACAAGCGGCGACATATTGCATTCGCACCATATATATATATATATATATATATATATATATATATATATATATATATGTGTGTGTGTGTGTGTGTGTGTGTGTGTGTGTGTGTGTGTGAGAGAGAGAGAGAGAGAGGGAGAGAGAGAGAGAGAGAGAGAGCGAGAGCGAGAGCGAGAGAGCGAGAGAGTGCTGGGCAAGGGGAGGGGGACCGTTGTGTGAGTGAGAAGATCATGGAGTGGCTTTCCGTTGCATGTGATAAACTCTGCACGGATGATATACTCGTCGTGTACTATAAACGCGAAACTAGTGAAAGTTACTTAAGGCGGACGTAAAGGTGGCCACAAGATCACGCCACAGAGTTCTCCGCCCACGAAAATGACCTTTAGCGTCTTAGTTGTCGAGACAGGGTGGCGGTGTCGTAATGTGGAGAACACGATTAGAATCCCGCCTCAGAAGTACTTGTGGTTTAAACGAGGGGCGCTCAATAAATGCGCTATACATAGCCTCTAAACTGGCGTGTGTAACAGAGGTGCGTTCCAAGCAGAGAGGTGTCACTGAGTTTCTTTTGGCAAACAACCAGAGCATCGCAGATATTCATATGCGCTTGCAGAATATCTACGGAACCTGGCTGTGAACAAAAGCACGGTGAGCCGTTGGGCGAGGCGTGCGTCATCATCGCAGCAAGGTCGCGCAAACCTGTCCGATCTCCCGCCTGCCGGCCAATCGCACACAGCGCGAAAGCTGTTACGTGCGGACACTCTTGTTGAAGGTGGTGTATGCATCACCATAAAAAAACGTCGCTGCTCAACTGGACTTCTCTGTTGATAGTGCTGACACACTCATCCATCGGTTGAGGTACTCAAAGGTGTGTGTTCCTTGGGTTCCTTGCCTGACAGAAGACCATAAAGAGCAACGAAGGACCATCTGTGGAGAACTGCTTTATCGCTACGACGCTGATCGTGACAATTCTTTGTCGATCATCGTCACAGTTGACGAAACATAGGTTCATAACTTAGAACCGGAAACAAAACGGCAGTCTATGGAATGGCGCCACAACACTTCTCCTGCGACGAAAATGTCAGAGCCGCACCCTCAGTCGATAAAGTCATGGCGACAATGTTCTGGACTCTGAAGGGGTTATTCTGATTGATGTCCTCCCTCATTGTGCAACGACCAACTCTGAAGTGTATTGCGCTATCCTCGGGAAACTGAAGAAACGACTGCAGCTTGTTAGTAGGTACAAAAATGCAAAATAATATCTCCTTCTCCTCGACAACGCAAGGCCCCACACACCCAAGGGAGCTCACAAAACTTCATTGGACTGTTCTTCCTCACCTACCCTACAGCCCAGATGTCGCACCTTCCGACTTCCATCTGTTTGCCCCAATGGAGGATACACTCCACGGGAAGCAGTACGTGGCTGGTGGGGGGGTTAATGATGCAGCAAGACTTCGACCAATGGAGAGGTACCTTTTGGGCATACAGGCCCTCCAAGTAAGCTGGCGTAAGTCCGTTGTATTCAACGGAAATTGTGTTGAAAACTAGGGTCTGTAGCCAGAAGAGCGGGAAATACAATGGTGTATTGGTATCCTGAATAAAACCGACCTGCTTTCAGAACGAAAAATGTGTTGCATTACTTAGTGGAAGTCCCTCGTAAGTATGATGTTACTTAGAGTCTTTCATTAGCTAATGTAGTGGAAATAACAACATGGGAAATAACCATAATTGCACAACTAACACACACAGCGTGTTCCTTGCAGTCGTTCTCGGAAGAGGTCGCGGCGTGGCGCGAAATGTAATCTGCGTTTGCGACGCAGATGACATTTTTTTTTTTTTTTACTTCCTATAGAAGTCGCCAAGTACATATCTTTCATGAAACACCATATTCACTACCTAAGACAAAGGCACGGTCTAATGTGACACGTCTGCCTACTACTGAGCACACTCACTAATCCGTAAGAGTTGCCAAGAAACCAGTAAGATGATAAACCAGAATTCCACCCACGTGGATGGGAAAACACTTGTGAATTTTTTTAGTCTTTCAGCACTGCAAAATTAACTTCGTGCTTCATGACTGATCACTAACTCACAACCTCAAAAATATTAAATACAGGGTAGAAAAATGAAACTGGCCGATGTACCTTCAGATAGGCGATCCAGCTTACGTAATCCGCCTCAGAAGTGTAGACGTAACTTGGGTGCCCACCTTAAGGTGCATGAAATATTTTCTTTTTCTGTTGTATTTTACACAGCCCGTACTTTTGAACACCTCGGCCGGTTCAGAGGTCCCGCGATTTACCACCCGCACGTGTGATGGTTGTCAGTTGACTCTTCAAGCTCATGAACTCGAAGTCTCTTTGTAATGTTGTTTTGACATTCAGGGCTTTCAACCAATCAGCTTCAGAAGTGGAGTGTAACATCTTACAACACTGCTATGGAAGGTGCTGCTCCCTGCTAGGACTTCCGCACCCACCACCACGGGTAAGGCGCTTGCCCTTAAGCCGGTCTCGTAAAATAAACCCACAGGCCAGCCTACACCGACTATGGGAACTGTAACCGATTACCTCCAGCTTTAACAAAGCCGTCTTCCAACAACTGCTGAAACTATCTCTGGCATTCCCAAAAGCCAAGAGAAACACTATGTAGCATGGTTATAAGTGATATGTTCATCACCATCATCAGGGGCGGAGGCAAGGGGGCAGGGGCTATAGGGGCTATAGCCCCCCCCCCCCAAATGGAGTATCATATTACACTGGATAAAATGAGTTCATAAATCAGAGAATATGTTACTTCATCAGATCCAATCATTTTTTTACAATTATGTAGAAATATAGGTTGCAATGTATTTCAAACACATCCTTCTTACAAATTACTTCTGATCCAAAATAAGACGAACTACACACGACATCAAGCTTATACCAACCAACTTTTATGGATGGGACTTCATTAGGGTAATTTTTCTTAGCTGCAGGCTTATACTCAGTTTTTATTTCGTTATCTGTAAGTTCACCTTTCAAGAGTTGTGAAGGCTACTTACATTGCTCTTCGCGTTCTTGCAATTACTTCAATATCATCTGCACAAGCTACACTCTTTCTATTAACTGCACTAGACGTCATAATCTGTATCTTAATTCCTGGTCTTTTCCATGGTAACTTTTACTGACAAGGGAACCTCCCCATCACACCCCCCTCAGATTTAGTTATAATTTGGCACAGTGGATAGGCCTTGAAAAACTGAACACAGATCAGTCTAGAAAACAGGAAGAAGTTGTGTGAAACTATGAAAAAGGAAGTAAAATATACAAACTGAGTAGTCCATGGGCAACAGAGGCAACATCAAGTATGATCTGGGCACACGAGCGCCGTGGTCCCGTGGTTAGCGTGAGCAGCTGCGGAGCGAGAGGTCTTTGGTTCAAGTCTACCCTCGAGCGAAAAGTATACTTACTTTATTTTTGCAAAGTTATGATCTATCCGTTCGTTCATTGACGTCTCTGTTCACTGTAATACGTTTAGTGTCTGTGTTTTGCGACCGCACCGCAAAACCGTGCGATTAGTAGACGAAAGGACGTGCCTCTCCAATGGGAACCGAAAACATTTGATCCAGGAAAACACGTGTGATATATTCTATACGACACTGGTGACGGCATGTGCGTCACATGACAGGAATATGTTGTCGACCCACCTAACTTGCACACTTGGCGAATGGGTAAAAAGATTCTTCTACCTTGCCCGATTTAGGTTTTTTTGTGGATGTGATAATCACTCCCAAAAAAGTGATGAAAACATAAGAGTGTGTCACATAAACTGCAACAAATGAATGCAACAGTTTCACAGTCGCACAGTTTTCTCTGTGCTCTGTCAAAACATGTTTTTAACGTTTTCAAATTTTTCCGTGTGTAGACCGTCAAATCCTGCATATGTTCAAGCAAATGTGAACATGTCCTGGAATTTTGGAGAGGGAAATTGATTATGTGTGAGGGCCTGAACTCTGATAATTGTCTGAAAATAAAAATATAAACTTTTTACTGGAGGGAAGACTTGAACCAAGGACCTCTTGTTCCGCAGCTGCTCACGCTAACCACGGGACCACCGCGCTCCTGTGCCCAGATCATCTTTGATGTTGCTTATGTTGCCCATGGACTACTCAGTTTGTATATTTTGCTTATTTTTTTCATAGTTCCACACAAGTTCTTCCTGTTTTCTCGATTGATCTGTGTCCAGTTTTTCAAGGCCTATCCACTGTGCCAAATTACAACTAAATCTGAGGGGGGTGCGATGGGGAGGTTCCCTTGTGAGTAACTTTCACTTAGTTTATTAGCAGTCTCTAAAGCTCCCGTTGCTACACAAACCTCCCTTCTGTCAGTACTGCCCTAGGCTGATCTGAAGTCAGTGAAGACGTGATATGTATTAAATCCGAATTCTTTACATTGTTCTAGGATTTGCTGCATCGTGAAGATTTGAGCATGAACAGATCTTCCTTGACGAAATCAACAGTGACAGTCAGAAACAGTATTTTCAACATGGGTGCAAGCCTAGAGAATTTTGGAGATTATTTTATAAGTAGGAGGTAAGAGGAAAATATCCGTATAACTGAGCTCACCACGACGACGCTTTTCTTGTGTACTGGGCGTATGGTACATGTATTCGACTCATCAGGGATACTTTCAACGACCAAAAAGCTTAACTAAAAGCTTGTGGAAATGTTTGAAAAATTCTTTTCGTGCAGTTTTTACTACTTCTGCGCGTATTACATCGATTTCTGAGGGTTCATTACTCTCAAAGTTCTTCATGACTGCCCGCATCTCGTGGTCGTGCGGTAGTGTTCTCGCTTCCCACGCCCGGGTTCCCGGGTTCGATTCCCGGCAGGGTCAGGGATTTTCTCTGCCTCGTGATGGCTGGGTGTTGTGTGCAGTCCTTAGGTTAGTTAGGTTTAAGTAGTTCTAAGTTCTAGGGGACTTATGACCACAGCAGTTGAGTCCCGTAGTGCTCAGAGCCATTTGAACCATTTTCTTCATGACTGCCTACACTCATGAAGCTCCACGGAAATGGTTGGGGAGTGGAAAAGTACTGGGAACACAAAATTAAGTATACATGAATGCCATTTTATTATCAGAAACAATTAAACACTATACAATGATAAAATGCACTATTTAATATCGGGAGCACTGATGACTAATGAGTAAGGCAGTTAAGACCAAGGCTCACCACACCAGCAAGTACAATCCCTGAAATGTGTGGATGCAAGATGATAATTTTAAGTAGATGAGAAAGATCGTTCCACTTTGGCAACCAAAAATAAAATTGTCGAAGTAAGTTAAAGCACCGAGCAGCTGCAATAGATTTACTGATTGCCTTATGGCGTTGTTCATAGAAAACAATTACAGGTCAGGAACATCTATTGATCAAGCAAATAATTACACTTTGCAATGGCACAAACGGTTTAAAGCCATATGATTAATGCTGACCCCGGGAAATAAAAAAATTGAAGTTGCTAGCTTTTACATATATATTTCATTGGCAGAACTTGATGCCTCGGCGATAAAGACCAATTTATGGCTACAGTTATCAATCGAAAGTGAACAGAATTTCACAACCAGGATGTTTCATAGCATTTAAGACAGATACAGTACAGCTGAATTGACGGTCGGCGTTTATACAGACAAGTTTTACTGTTGGTGGAAGTAGTTTTGGATTTACATGAAATTGTTTAAAACACAAGAAATCCATAAGTAACTATTTTTAGGGGTATTAACTTGCTTTCTGAAATCACCTCTGTACGCAGGCAGGATTTCAGGCTTATAAATATAGTAAGCTTTACGGTGCAACGGGTGACCAAAACACTAGGTCCAACTTGTACTCTACACGGTGTTGCTTGGATTTATTTCCGAGGGATTTAGAAGACATCAGCTGCATTAATTACATGAGAAAGGTTCTCTTATCGGTACCATAAAGGTATAGCTGAAATAAACGAGACAAAAGCAAGGTAAACGCTTAATCTCACGGATTGCATGTAAACAAACAGACGGCATCAGGTAACCAAATATACGGAAGGAATCAGCTACGAGTACGCCTGGTGAGCAGAAACAACTGACAAGATAATTATTACACAGGCGAATAGTTCGGAAAACAGCTGATAACAAGTAGCGCGGATTCACTAGCTTCAATTAGCCACCTGTTTTACCAAAATCGACACGTTTTCCACTGATGTATGAGGAATTTACCTGACAAAATGATTTGGTGAATGCCACAGGGCCATGCAAAGCATACAGAGAGGCCTCTTTTAGGGTTTTGTCCATGTATTAAATTAATAAGGCATTAGATAATAGCTATTCTGTTCTGCAACACACATGTAACCAGAATTAAACGCTGTCTAATATAATACAAAACACGAATAAATAAATCAAGTTTGGCGAATACTTAATGTGCTAAACAGTGTTTTAATAATATACAAAACACTAATATTCAGCAGTGTTTTGTATGTTATTAGTGTGGCGTGCAGTGAAAGCGTTAAGTACTATTGTAATCAAATACAAAAGACCAACGAATAAAAAAGGCTGGTAAGCGTTGAAAAGGTAATGTGCCGGACAAGTGGTTCACAGCTGACTTTACAGAAAAATTTGATAGAAAGCGCAGTCTTGTATACGCAAACAACAAAGTTACACTACCCAGTAACTGAGGGAGTGGATAACAAAATAAAATGATAATCAAATGAAAGTAAATGGTTCAACAGACCTTTCAAAACTCGATCTTCGATGGTGTATACATGCAAACTGAAGCGACGAGTGAAATTTTTATCAAGGCCTAGATTTGAACGTTGGTCCGCTGCTCACTAGACATATGTCGTAACGACTATGCCACCCTGGGTTGGAGAGGGAGGCGTGCTAGGGTAGGCCGTGCACTGGTGTAAAGCCACTGTGACAGTGTGGTGCAGTGGTAAGCGCATATAGAACAGGAAACCCGGGTTCGAATCTGGGCGTTGGGACACATTTTCATTCATCACTTCAGTCGGCGTACATACATCACAGATGTTCGAGGCTTATTAAGTCTCTCTAGCCACGTAGTTTCACTTGGTTAATGCACCTATGCCTGGATTTCACGCAGGACACCCTGCTTTGTTTTGTTGACATGAAATGCCAATATAGTAGCCCGCAATACTGTTCCAGTTTAGGGAGGGATACTAAGTGGCCTGAGACACCCCAAGCAGGCCCGCTTCCTCCACAGTCGACTAGTTGACAAACTCCAACCAGCATGGTGGCGCCAGTAACACACCACGGGCCACGCTGCTGCCTTGCAGCTATGTTTGACTCAGTAGACCACTTGCACGTCTGAGGTCAACCCGGACCTCCAACTGTCCACGCTGCTGCCATTAAGTCGCTTCCCTCTTGCTTGCTGAGCACTGGCCACCACTGCTCGTGCGTCACCTTGCGGGCAGACGACCTCTGGTACCTCAGCAACGGGTAGAGAAAAACGCAGAGCAGGTACAATCGATTACTGACCGCCAAGGATGTTACGAACACATGCCACAAATCCGTCACTAGTTGGTGGTGGTTCCTCTGTTCCCGAGATCCTTGTGTTTACGTTGAGTAAATGAGATTCCTTGGTTCTCAGATAGACTCCCATTCACCAGTCTGTCAATGTGTTGAGCACATCTCTCACATGTTACTTTATGAACACTCAGAATTGAGCACGTAAATTTCTTAAAAAAGAAAAAAAGATGTTGTGAATGTTCGGTGATGATTTCATAGAAAGTGAGGTTGACTGAAATCATGGCTTACTGTACCATCGATGATAAGTATGTTACATATGGGCCAGAATCTCAACTACAGCACGTGGAAAAGAAACTGGCCTTACCCATTTCAAAAACCAACATTGCATTTGCCACAAGCGGTTTAGGTAAACCACATAAAACTAAATCTGGTGTCCCGACCGGAAACTGAGTTCTGCTCCTCCCTAAAGAGGTTCCAGTGCCCCTACCTTCCCGGTGTTCTCTTAGTACGCCCGTGGAATGTTAGATTTAATGGCTGTTGTATTACGAGCTAGTAGTCAACATAAAAATATAGAATAAAGGGTGCTTCATCACTCGCACCTCATCCAATTAGAGAAAGACAACAACTTGGTTTAAACACTGACTTGCACCAGAATCTCTTTCCGAAATAGAATACATTTTCTTTTATGGAAAGGCCAAAGACGAAATTATAGTTCCTTGTTGAACCATGAGCCTTTCGTCGAAGAAAAGCTGCAACGGTACACTTTTACAACATCACTTCTTACAACGCCTGACGTGTAAGGACGCTAAAGATTTAAATCCACTTCTACAAAAATCAGTTTTTGTGATACAAAACTGAAATCTGTAAACTATGCGTAATGGTTTCGCACAGCAGAGAAGAAAACAGAACTGTTTTCTACAAGGAATGTACATCTGTCGTTTGTTAAAAACTGTTTGTTTTACACTGACACTTATTTCTATATATACAGTTCGTAAATCATGTAACGCTACTACAATGTAGGTGACCTATTTGTCCACGTACGGCTGGTACTGAGAGCTGAATTTGCTTGCTTGGATGGGTACGAGTCGACGGAATGAAGATGTGGGTGTGACCGCCCCAGGTGCAGAGACAAGGTGCGCATGGCCGGAAATGAGGAAAGTACCAAAGCTGGGAATTTGGACAGCTGTTACTCGCATGGGCTTTGTACAGGAGACAGTGCTTCAAGAAATAGTGAAGTGTCAGACAGTCTTAAAGATGGCTAGCTAACAGCTCTGTGAGAAGCGACGATAGCTCACTGTCAAATATTAATGCAAAAACCGAATACACCTGCGATAACAGAAAAATGAGGCACATGCAATGACACCAAAATATTTCAATATCTTTAAAACTACAGAAGTTAATATTTCACTGTGAATTAACAACTTTTTATCCTTCATGCGATCTCAGCAAACAATATCTCAGATAATAGCACTGCACTGTAGCCCCCGTCTGTGTAAGTACGTATCTGTATCTATTTAATTTATTGATTAATTATGTCTTTTACACCTTTTTTGTTACACATATGTTTGTCAGAACAGCATATTCTCCACTTACATGCAGCAAATAAACACAGCATCAATACCTCATATTCTGTCATACTTGTGTATTTATTTAACGAACACTTCGCTATTTTGCCAGTAACTTTATTCAAATGTTGACTGCAAGTGCTATCAAGAAACTGTGCTAATTTCAAAATGATCAGCTGCATATGCTAGTGTACACCACAAGTGAAAAGAGAACAAAATACGCTTCTGCCCAGAAGGCATAAAAAACTTCTCAAACAAAATTTATCTACTATTCGTTGTCATTTTACGTGAGCGCACTTGTGCAACAATACTAGCTTACTTACGTATGAACAAACATTTATTTATAATTATTATGAATCATTTGAGTGTAACCGAATATTTATAATATTTCTTTATTTAAATATTGTTGTAGTATATTAGTGGTCAAGCTGAATCAGATCAAGTCTGTAGAACGTAAGAACGATGTATTTTTGGTGGGGACAGCCGTCAGCCAATAGAAAGGAAAACAGCAGTGGAACACTACGGGAATCTAAAACAAGTAGTACGTACAGGACTCTGGCAAAACTCCGAAATTCGAAGCACTGAGATTTTTGGAGAAATCTGAATGTATGTCGATAGAATAGGCTAATAGGGAATGGAGGCGGTATATTCTTCGCAGCAGAAGAAGAACTCAAATACACCGAGATAGAAATTAAAGCTGCATGCGAGATTATTTGGGTAAGACTCAGTGTCAAGTGTGGGCATCAACTAATAACTGCTTCCTTCTATCGAGTACCAAACTCAGCATCAGACACAACTGAAAAATTCCGAGAAGACCTCGTTATCTAGTGCGTGTCTTCTCCAATAATAGACGTCATTAGATGAGACTCCAATCATTGAAGTATCGAATGAGACAATTGCAGCTTTTTATATTGTAGGCGCGACAAGAAATTTAGCGAAAGAATACTGAATGCTCGATCTGGCAATTTGTTAGAACATAGAATTTGACAGCCTACTTATAACGGAAATACATTATACTTGCAACGAACAGACCTGGTCTCTTCTAGGATATCCAGATTGAAACTAGAATCAGTGGCCATGAGGCAGTTGTAACAACCATTATTAGCAAAGTTAGATGATTTATACACTCCTGGAAATTGAAATAAGAACACCGTGAATTCATTGTCCCAGGAAGGGGAAACTTTATTGACACATTCCTGGGGTCAGATACATCACATGATCACACTGACAGAACCACAGGCACATAGACACAGGCAACAGAGCATGCACAATGTCGGCACTAGTACAGTGTATATCCACCTTTCGCAGCAATGCAGGCTGCTATTCTCCCATGGAGCCGATCGTAGAGATGCTGGATGTAGTCCTGTGGAACGGCTTGCCATGCCATTTCCACCTGGCGCCTCAGTTGGACCAGCGTTCGTGCTGGACGTGCAGACCGCGTGAGACGACGCTTCATCCAGTCCCAAACATGCTCAATGGGGGACAGATCCGGAGATCTTGCTGGCCAGGGTAGTTGACTTACACCTTCTAGAGCACGTTGGGTGGCACGGGATACATGCGGACGTGCATTGTCCTGTTGGAACAGCAAGTTCCCTTGCCGGTCTAGGAATGGTAGAACGATGGGTTCGATGACGGTTTGGATGTACCGTGCACTATTCAGTGTCCCCTCGACGATCACCAGTGGTGTACGGCCAGTGTAGGAGATCGCTCCCCACACCATGATGCCGGGTGTTGGCCCTGTGTGCCTCGGTCGTATGCATTCCTGATTGTGGCGCTCACCTGCACGGCGCCAAACACGCATACGACCATCATTGGCACCAAGGCAGAAGCGACTCTCATCGCTGAAGACGACACGTCTCCATTCGTCCCTCCACTCACGCCTGTCGCGACACCACTGGAGGCGGGCTGCACGATGTTGGGGCGTGAGCGGAAGACGGCCTAACGGTGTGCGGGACCGTAGCCCAGCTTCATGGAGGCGGTTGCGAATGGTCCTCGCCGATACCCCAGGAGCAACAGTGTCCCTAATTTGCTGGGAAGTGGCGGTGCGGTCCCCTACGGCACTGCGTAGGATCCTATGGTCTTGGCGTGCATCCGTGCGTCGCTGCGGTCCGGTCTCAGGTCGACGGGCACGTGCACCTTCCGCCGACCACTGGCGACAACATCGATGTACTGTGGAGACCTCACGCCCCACGTGTTGAGCAATTCGGCGGTACGTCCACCCGGCCTCCCGCATGCCCACTATACGCCCTCGCTCAAAGTCCGTCAACTGCACATATGGTTCACGTCCACGCTGTCGCGGCATGCTACCAGTGTTAAAGACTGCGATGGAGCTCCGTATGCCACGGCAAACTGGCTGACACTGACGGCGGCGGTGCACAAATGCTGCGCAGCTAGCGCCATTCGACGGCCAACACCACGGTTCCTGGTGTGTCCGCTGTGCCGTGCGTGTGATCATTGCTTGTACAGCCCTCTCGCAGTGTCCGGAGCAAGTATGGTAGGTCTGACACACCGGTGTCAATGTGTTCTTTTTTCCATTTCCAGGAGTGTATTTCAAGTAAAGAATATAAAGATACACCAGTCTCATATCTAATGGAAGAACTCAAAGCCTTCAGTTCTGCGCGTTGCACATACACGAACTATGGGTCTAGTTTAAAAAATTATTGATGAAACACAGGTCGTACATGTACCTACGTTAGGTCAATTGTTCTTGATGGGAGGGAGCTGTAATAAAGTTACCCATTAGCTATTTGTGCCACTTACATTGTTAGTCATTTTAATAACTGATTGCGCAACCTTTACATCGCTGCCTTATAAAGTGGTATTTGTTGTTTTGTTTTTCATTTTCTTATATGTGATAGGTTCATGTTGACGCTCATAAATTTTTCTCTTGTAGATCTGATGATGGTTGTAAAGGTGAAAGCAGTTATCTGTGCAAATGAAACGTGACCAAGGCTGTGAATTCTATCATATGTTTAGATATGAAGGTCACATGCCGCCTTCATAGAACAAAGCAAGTTATTTCACACTACTGACAATGATGCAAGCATAGAGGAGGGGGGAGGAGATTCGTGTTTAACGTCCCGTCGACAACGAGGTCATTAGGGACGGAGCACAAGCTCGGATTAAAGAAGGATGGGGAAGGAAATCGGCCTTGCCCTTTCGAAGGAACCATTTGGGCATTTGCCTGAAACGAGTTAGGGAACTCATGGAAAACCTAAATCAGGATGGCCGGAGACGGGTTTGAACCGTCGTCCTCGCGAATGCGAGTCGAGTGTGCTACGGTGCAAGCATAGAGGACGAATCGTGAGGTACTGAAGAAGGAGACTGAAGAGGGATTTGACACGTCCTGATCATGTAGAAAACTTACCTTGAGTCACATATTTCTGTGACTGATGAGAAATTTTTTCTACGTCATACGGTGCATGGCGGAGGCTAGATTGTTCATCTGTTAGGTATTCTCAATCCTGTCCCACTCGCAAATCGAGCAAAGCAATGCGACTTCTACATTAATATTAACATGAACCACTGCAACTGTACTAAGGTACATTTATTACGTCATGGCAGTTTTTATTTAATGAACATCATCAGGTGCCACTGCCAGCAGTCTTTGCAGCAAATTCTCGCAGAACTGCCTTCATGTTTCTGTACGAACCATAGAGACGAACCATAATCTCGCTTGTCTTCGCGGTTCTTGAGCGATATCTACGATGGGGGCGTAGGATTGTTCTGCTGTCTGTCACAAATGCTGGTTCTCTAAACTTACCTGAAAAGGATGTCTTCTTCCTTCCAGGGTTTTTCATTTCAGTTCATTTTCTTAGAACTCTCGCGCTGATCGAACCTACCGGTAACAAATCTAGCAGCACATCTCTGAATTGCTTCGATGTCTTCCTTTGACCGCACCTGTTGGCAGTCCCAAAAACTCGAGCAGTACTGGTGGCACAAGTGTTCTGTGCTCGATCTCCTTTATAGATAAACTACATTTTCCTATAATTATCCTAATAAACCAAACTCGACAGTCCGCCTTCCCTGCAGTCTACGTTCGGTGCTTGTGTGTTTCATATCGCTACGCGGTATAATGCCTAGATGTTTAATAGATGTGAATCTGTCAAGTAGCAAACCCCTAATACTCTATTCGAACATCATAGGATTGTTTTTTTTTTACTCCTCTTCATTAACTTACATTTTCCCACATTCAGAGCAAGCTGCCATTCATTATACCAAATAGAAATTCTGTCCAAGACAATCCGTATCTTCCAACAGTCTATGAAAGACTGCACTTTCCCATACACTGCAACGTCATCAGCGTCACCCTCCGAGTCAGATTGTTTATGTATATAGAGAACAAGAACAACAACGGCCCTGTCACACTTTCCTGGGCCACTATTTGAGATACCTTTGTCTCCGATGGGTATCTGCAGTCTAGGCTCTCTGAGCGCTATGGCACATAACTTCTGAGGTCATCAGTCCCCTAGAACTTAGAACTACTTAAACCTAACTAACCTAAGGACATCACACACAGCCATGCCCGAGGCAGGAGTCGAACCTGCGACCGTAGCGGTAGCTTACGTCGAACCTACACTACTGGCCATTAAAATTGCTACACCACGAAGATGACGTGGATGACGTGCTACAGACGCGATATTTAACTGACAGGATGAACACGCTGTAATATGCAAATGATAAGCTTTTCAGAGCATTCACACAAGGTTGGCGCCGGTGGCGACACCTACAACGTGCTGACATGAGGAAAGTTTCCAACCGATTTCTCATACACAAACAGCAGTTGACCGGCGTTGCCTGGTGAAACGTTGTTGTGATGCCTCGTGTAGGGAGGAGAAATGCCTACCATCACGTTTCCGACTTTGATAAAGGTCGGATTGTAGCCTATCGCGATTGCGGTTTATCGTATCGCGACATTGCTGCTCGCGTTGGTCGATATCCAATGACTGTTAGCAGAATTTGGAGTCGGTGGGTTCAGGAGGGTAACACGGAACGCCGTGCTGCATCCCAACGGCCTCGTATCACTAGCAGTCGAGATGACAGGCATATTATCCACATGGCTGTAACGGATCTTGCAGCCACGTCTCGATCCCTCAGTCAACAGATGGGGACGTTTGCAAGACAACCATCTGCACGAACAGTTCGACGACGTTTGCAGCAGCATGTACTGTCAGCTCGGAGACCATGGCTGCGATTATCCTTGATGCTGCATCACAGACAGGAGCGCCTGTGATGGTGTACTCAACGACGAACCTGGGTGCACGAATGGCAAAACGTCATTTTTTTCGAGTGAATCCAGGTAATGTTTACAGCATCATGATGGTCGCATCCGTGTTTGGCGACATCGCGGTGAACGCACATTGTAAGCGTGTATTCGTCATCGCCATACTGGCGTATCACCCGGCGTGATGGTATGGGGTGCCATTGGTTACACGTCTCGGTCACCTCTTGTTCGCATTGACGGAACTTTGAACAGTGAATGTTACATTTCAGATGTGTTACCAACCGTGGCTCTTCTCTTCATTCGATCCCTGCGAAACCCTACATATCAGCAGCATAATGCACGACCGCATGTTGCAAGTCCTGTACGGGCCTCTCTGGATACAGAAAATGTTCGACTGCTGCCCTGGCCAGCACATTCTCCAGATCTCTCACCATTTGAAAACGTCTGGTCAATGGTGGCCGAGCAACTGGCTTGTCACAATACGCCACTCACTACTCTTGATGATCTATTGTATCGTGTTGAAGCTGCATGGGCAGTTGTACCTAAACACGGCATTCTAGCTCAGTTTGACTCAATGGCCAGGTGTGTCAAGGCCGTTATTACGGCCAGAGGTGGTTGTTCTGGGTACTGATTTCTGAGGGTCTATGCACTCAAATTGCATGAAAATGTAATCACATGTCAGTTCTAGTATAATATACACTCCTGGAAATGGAAAAAAGAACACATTGACACCGGTGTGTCAGACCCACCATACTTGCTCCGGACACTGCGAGAGGGCTGTACATGCAATGATCACACGCACGGCACAGCGGACACACCAGGAACCGCGGTGTTGGCCGTCGAATGGCGCTAGCTGCGCAGCATTTGTGCACCGCCGCCGTCAGTGTCAGCCAGTTTGCCGTGGCATACGGAGCTCCATCGCAGTCTTTAACACTGGTAGCATGCCGCGACAGCGTGGACGTGAACCGTATGTGCAGTTGACGGACTTTGAGCGAGGGCGTATAGTGGGCATGCGGGAGGCCGGGTGGACGTACCGCCGAATTGCTCAACACGTGGGGCGTGAGGTCTCCACAGTACATCGATGTTGTCGCCAGTGGTCGGCGGAAGGTGCACGTGCCCGTCGACCTGAGACCGGACCGCAGCGACGCACGGATGCACGCCAAGACCGTAGGATCCTACGCAGTGCCGTAGGGGACCGCACCGCCACTTCCCAGCAAATTAGGGACACTGTTGCTCCTGGGGTATCGGCGAGGACCATTCGCAACCGTCTCCATGAAGCTGGGCTACGGTCCCGCACACCGTTAGGCCGTCTTCCGCTCACGCCCCAACATCGTGCAGCCCGCCTCCAGTGGTGTCGCGACAGGCGTGAATGGAGGGACGAATGGAGACGTGTCGTCTTCAGCGATGAGAGTCGCTTCTGCCTTGGTGCCAATGATGGTCGTATGCGTGTTTGGCGCCGTGCAGGTGAGCGCCACAATCAGGACTGCATACGACCGAGGCACACAGGGCCAACACCCGGCATCATGGTGTGGGGAGCGATCTCCTACACTGGCCGTACACCACTGGTGATCGTCGAGGGGACACTGAATAGCGCACGGTACATCCAAACCGTCATCGAACCCATCGTTCTACCATTCCTAGACCGGCAAGGGAACTTGCTGTTCCAACAGGACAATGCACGTCCGCATGTATCCCGTGCCACCCAACGTGCTCTAGAAGGTGTAAGTCAACTACCCTGGCCAGCAAGATCTCCGGATCTGTCCCCCATTGAGCATGTTAGGGACTGGATGAAGCGTCGTCTCACGCGGTCTGCACGTCCAGCACGAACGCTGGTCCAACTGAGGCGCCAGGTGGAAATGGCATGGCAAGCCGTTCCACAGGACTACATCCAGCATCTCTACGATCGTCTCCATGGGAGAATAGCAGCCTGCATTGCTGCGAAAGGTGGATATACACTGTACTAGTGCCGACATTGTGCATGCTCTGTTGCCTGTGTCTATGTGCCTGTGGTTCTGTCAGTGTGATCATGTGATGTATCTGACCCCAGGAATGTGTCAATAAAGTTTCCCCTTCCTGGGACAATGAATTCACGGTGTTCTTATTTCAATTTCCAGGAGTGTATTTGTCCAATGAATACCCGTTTATCATCTGCATTTCTTCTTAGTGTAGCAATTTTAATAGTCAGTAGTGGAGGTGGACGTCATCTGCGGAACTATTCCGTCTGCAGTGTGACAGTGTATCGTACGGTTCTCGTAAATCTAGGAACGTGGAAGCTCTGTATCTATAGTTGTCAGGAACCGTGGCTCTACCCTCGTGGCGACAGAGTGGTCGACTGTACCCTGTAGTGCGGTGTGGTGTGTGTCCCGTCGCCGCCTGGTCCCTCTTTGCATCGGGAGGCGACTGTCCCGCGGTACAACTCCATTACGGCCTACTGGCATTTATTGTGAGGTATATCATAAAATAAAGACTGTTGTTTAAAAGCGCGTTAAACTGGCGGCCTTTAGGCGCGGTAACCAATAGCGCGAGAGCTCTCGCCGGCACCCGTACGAGTTCATGGGCGTCACCGATTTGAGAGCCTCATCCCGGGACACTCGTAAAGTGCGGCATTAGACACCTCGAATGGCGGCCACTGCGCAGGCGCGGGATTGCTCGCTCGCGGGACGGGACGCCCTAATTGAGAAGCTGGGAAGCCCCGCCGCCGTCTCGCCGTATAATTGAAAATGCCTCCTGTCGTACGAAAACACCGGCCCGGCGCATTAACTGAATTCCTGGCCTCTCCCTATACGGAATCGGGCCGTCCAGTCGGAAAATATTTCCCTTTCGAGTCAGACTCCTGCAGTCTGAAGGTCGAGAGCAGACAGTCTCCACAGTGATATGTGCATGTAGTTGCAGGTGTTGCAGTTGGTCACTACTTTCCTGCTAAATTTATTATCACGTGTTACCAAATTTATCTTCATAATTAAAAAGTAATGCACTAGTGCGATTTAAATCTTCACTATCTTTTCTTCCTTGGCGCTTGTATTTTATAGCCTTGAAGGGGAGTCGGTCACTCTTGATTCTGTCTAAGTGTTCGTTCTACTTTCACCTATCTTCCTTTCTTTTGCTGGTGCCTTGTCCCACAGTGTCGCAGGGTCAGCACGGTTAGGAACGGATTTGGCAAGGTTAGTTATAATGGGTGGCCAGTGCCCTTCCTGCCGTCACCCCGTACGCCCCCCCCCCCCCCCCCCCCCCCCCGGGACAGAATTAGTGTACGCCACAGTTTCTCTGCACCTTGTGTAATCCATGGAATAGTGCGAACGTGTTCAGATGTCTGCGAGTCGTGTAACTGAGTCGAAACGTGGGGACAAGCCCGGTAATCACCTAGCGGGATGTGGAAAGCCGCCTAAAAACCGCATCCAGGCTGGCCGACACACTGGCCGACGTCGGCAATCCGCCTGGCGGTTTCTATCCGGGGCCGGCGCGCCTACTCGAGTCCAGGAAGCAGCGCATTAGCGCTCTCGGCTAACCTGGCGGGTTTCTATTTTCTCCTATACTGTACAATTTTATCATTTAGACTAAAAATTTTTAATTCTTCTCTAATATCTTGATTCCTTAGTTTGTCTTCTATTGTACAACCCTTAACCTGTCTCAGGAATTTCATTTCTTGTGCCTGAAGACAGCTTTCGTGCTTTTTGCTAAACACCCTGGTCTTGCTTCAATACAGCCATGTGGGGACTGCAACTGTTTTGGAGAATTTAATTTGAGTGCCTTTCCTAGTTGTTTTTCAAAGGTATCTGTTAATTGCTCCACACTGCCAGATAAATTTATTGAGGTTAATTTCTATATTTTTGCTGATTGGAGACAGCAAGTAGCCTATAAGGTTTTAAAAACTTTAAACACAACATAGAAAGAGAAGGTACAAATAAACAATATTTAAGTAGGACAACGGGTATATCATTGCAAGATGATACAGCACAAGAAACTGAAACAATAGATGACAAGGGCTTGTATGAAAATGAAATACAGCCTGAGGAAATAAAATGTGCCACTTAAGAACAGTAAAGCGACTAGAAGAGATAGTATTAATACTGAATTGCTAACATTTGGTGGAACTATGCTACATTTACGACTGTTACGTCTTTTAAACGACTTTTGGAAGAACATAAGTATCTCAAAAGACTGGACAACTTCTAGAGTGATGTCAGTTTTTAAAAAAGGAGAAAATTGCCTATGCAGAAACTACAGAGGAATGACTTTCCTACACCCATCATAGAGGATGTATGCTAAGATATTAAACAGAAGACTTAAAAACATAACGGAAGCAGTACTGCTTGAGGACTAAAGGGTTTTCTGGAAATGTCGCTCTACGATAGGTGCAGCTTTTATTTCACAACATATAAAACAAAAACGCAGAGAATATAATAAAGGAACGCATATTGCTTTTATCTATTTAAAAAAAGCGTTGGCAGATAATGACGAATCGTATATATCCAAAACATCTAATAAATGTGATAAAAATATGTATCAGCGCACGACTATCACTGCAGATCTCAGCAGAAAAATGATTGAGGAGATATCAACTTACAAAGGAGTACAACAAAGCTGCTGCATCTCCTCAGCATTGTTTAACATCTGCATATATGAACTAATGCGTACGTGGAAAATAGGATTTCAAAAAGTTACATAGCTAGACACGACGACTCTTTTAAATAACTTCATATGTGCTTACGATGCAGTGATGCTAGCAGAAAAAGAAGAGAATCTTCAGAAGGTAGTGACCTTCATGGGGAAAGAAGACATTAGAACCAAAATAGTGGTATATCAAAAGATTTTAAAGCAAGTGAACCTCTTCAGTTACCTAGGACGTGAAGTGACATATGGCGATTTAAGTGTTAACAGCCAAAATTTTTTGCAGTTGCTTTTTATCATAATGAAGTGTCCTTGCACTCTTCCTTGCCACTTTCTTTTAAAATTCAAAATCTTTTATTGTTTTGACTGTTACATATTTTTGACTTAGTACAACATTTATAAAATTAGACGGAAGATCAGCATTGGCCGTAATTTTGATGATTTATTAACAGCAAAATCGATTTTCGATCACGTAATTATCATCTTCAGTGCTGGAAGTTAAACATTTCACATAGCGATCAGTGAATAACAATACATAGCACGCTGATTATACACTCCTTCATATGAGTATTCAAAACCGTTTGCTTGACAGTTTTCATTTCTGTTCTATCAACTGTAAATGTATGTACGATGAGTTCTGAACCAGTCCTAGTGCAAATTTATAACCAGAGTGCGATGTATTTTTGGGACAAAACTTTTATACTTGAATGAGAACACTGTTTCCCTATACCCAACTTCTGTTTGTATCAAATGAGAAACTTTTTCTATAAATAATAGATGTGGTAGTGGAGGTTTCTACTAGGCTAGCATATTTCGTACACTTGTTTCTCTAGCCAACATATCACTAATTCTTTCCAATTTGTAACAGTGGTTCTTACTGATGAGTGCGCTAAATGGCCTCCGCATCCACAATGTGCTTTTATATCTATCTGCTTTTCATAATTATGATGATTCTGCAGTTAAGCCTCAGAAACAAGTATAATGTGTCAACGTGTCCAAACGGGACGATTGAGATGTATGTCATCATGCCGTTAAATACGATAAAAAATTGTTAGTCCGCACCATAAAAAAAATTATAAAGAATATTGTGTTTCACGACATTTTGACCTGTTAAATCGTGGCATATTGTACAATCACCACTATTTACGTATTTGACTTCTTGGTTTCAACGTAACATTTTACGTAAATTAAGAACATTGCATCTCTGATTTCCCACGCCAGATGGCGGTTACTGTGCTATAAAAAATTCTGTTATATTTGATGTCATGTTATTTGTATATTTTTATCTTTCTCTAGTGTAATCTGATACCTTATAATTCACCTGTTGATTTTTATTCTTGCACGTTTTTTAAGATGTTTTGAAAGCAACACGCCGGTGTATGTTGGCAAGATGTTCATTTCCCCCTTCCTGTTTGCTATGCGTTTTTATTGTACAATTTTAAACTTGGAATATTCAGTTAACGATTTGCAAGTGCGTATTTGGTATTTTGTGGTAATCTCTTGCCAAAGAAAGTAATGTTTAGTCTTCACGTGACATGTTTCACATAGAGGGCGTTCCAAGCCCCTGTCACACCGAGGTCTGCTGTATAGGTTTATGTAAACAGCGGCTTCAGTTATTGTGATCGTTTCGTAGCTTTTGTTACTGTTAATAACGAGACACCAGTACGTACGAGCTTTAATTTGTATGCTAAAAGTATGTTCTTACAAACAGTTGGTTTATACTCAGGTCTTTTGGTTCTTATTCGCTGATCGCTATGTGAAATGTTTAACTTCCAGCACTGAACATGATAATTATGTGATCGAAAATCGATTTTGCTGTTAATAAATCATCAAAATTACGGCCAATGCTGACCCGCCTTCTAATTTTGTTTATGATATGGTTTTTGTGTACACAGCACTCTATGGAGTCGCCAATCAATACAGTATTTATACTCGGAATTGTTCGTAAATTTGTTGTGCCACGTAACACTGCTTTCGTGGTATCGTCCAAAGATTGTAGCGGCACACCTGAGTCAGCAGCACATGTCGATGCCACAGAGATTAGCGATTTTTCGCTGCAATTCGTAACGACGAATGGGAGTGTCTGAAGAAGACACGCCCTCTCTCACAGTACAGGGTGATTCAAAAAGAATACCACAACTTTAGGAATTTAAAACTCTGCAACGACAAAAGGCAGAGCTAAGCACTATCTGTCGGCGAATTAAGGGAGCTATAAAGTTTCATTTAGTTGTACATTTGTTCGCTTGAGGCGCTGTTGACTAGGCGTCAGCGTCAGTTGATGCTAATATGGCGACCGCTCAACAGAAAGCTTTTTGTGTTATTGAGTACGGCAGAAGTGAATCGACGACGGTTGTTCAGCGTGCATTTCGAACGAAGTATGGTGTTAAACCGCCTGATAGGTGGTGTATTAAACGTTGGTATAAACAGTTTACAGAGAATGGGTGTTTGTGCAAAGGGAAAAGTTCTGGACGGCCGAGAACGAGTGATGAAAATGTAGCACGCATCCAGCAAGCATTTGTTCGCAGCCCAGGAAAATCGACTCGCAGAGCTAGCAGAGAGCTGCAAATTCCACAATCAACTGTATGGAGAGTCCTATGAAAAAGGTTAGTTATGAAGCCTGAACGTCAACTACCCGAGGCGATGGATCGGCCGCCAGGCAGCCCGTGACAGAGCACTTCATCACTGGCCTCCAAGAAGCCCTGATCTTACCCCCTGCGATTTTTTCTTATGGGGGTATGTTAAGGATATGGTGTTTCGGCCACCTCTCCCAGCCACCATTGATGATTTGAAACGAGAAATAACAGCAGCTATCCAAACTGTTACGCCTGATATGCTACAGAGAGTGTGGAACGAGTTGGAGTATCAGGTTGATATTGCTCGTGTGTCTGGAGGGGGCCATATTGAACATCTCTGAACTTGTTTTTGAGTGAAAAAAAAAACCTTTTTAAATACTCTTTGTAATGATGTATAACAGAAGGTTATATTATGTTTCTTTCATTAAATACACATTTTTAAAGTTGTGGTATTCTTTTTGAATCACCCTGTACAGCAGTGTCGTCGCGCGGAGGTCAATATACAGCCGAGCACTGAAGTGCTCCACCCAGTTTGTGACGTCAACTGAAGCAGTCAGTATCATTGAGTGGCATCAAAGAGTTATTCAAGCTCAGATAGAAATGTACTTTTGTAAATGTTGCAATTGTACTTCAAGAGAACGGTTTGTTAAGTAGAGCATGGAGGGATGCTTTAATAGTCAAAGGAAGTTGTAGATACTCACGCACGCCTGTGGCGAAGGACTGTATCAGATTAAGTAAAACTTTTTATTCATTCATGTGATAAAGTGAACCAATATTCCATACGTTGTAGTTACAATGAGACATCTCCCAGAAAAATCAAAGAAGTCACAGTTTCGTCTGCTCATAACAGCTTTTAACGGTGTGTGACTTACAATCTAACAGCACTGAACTTAACAGCTACAGCTTTATTACAATGTGTTTCTTATACTGTAGCAAAATACATTCCTTTAATAATAAAATTTGTGTACATATGTCAGCTAAATAATTCAAGTTTCAGTAAGCTATATAACGTAACAGTTTAGCCTGATGTCATAAACATGCTGTCACAAGTGCCTTCTACTGCCAAAATTGTTTACATTGTGCCATGTTGTACTACTTCTGTCGAAGTGGGTACTGAATGACTGGTGGGATGTAGTAGGAGGCGATATGTGATGGTAATGGTTTTTGACAGATACGTTTGTCAGCTTAATTGCCTTGCTGAAATATGTGACTTTAAATTTCATTTCTTGTATTCTGCTATATCTTGCGTATTAATAAAACGCTTCAGCTGTATTTAGTCGTTTATTATTAGATCACTGTCGGTTTCGTGGCACTAAACGCCACATCTTAAGAAAGTTTCCACTACAAATTAAATCAAACCATAGCCTTCTAGACCTTATGGTTCTTGAGACATAACGTTTTACCTGACCGATGGTTTACGAAATCCTAAAAACGTCCTTTGCAACTAATAAGATTAAATTCTATTAAAAATACTTCCAGTCAAACTAATTTAATAAATCGCACACCAAATTAATCAGCAAATTCCAAATAATATTTCTGTATAAAAAACAAAAAAACTGAACATTTTCGCCGAAATGATCATTTATGCTCCCCTTAAAAATAGTTTTAAAAAATATTAAAAATATTGATATGAGAAAATGAAAATGTTAGTAATCACATAACAAAAACATTAGAGCGGAAAAGGTGGGAACTTTATACCCAACATTCGTTGTCTGTCAGTACAAAACACCGCTAAAAGGCTGTATGTCATAGAATAAAACAGCCGGATCCAATGTACTGGATGGGTCCTAAATTTTTTTAAATCTTAAAATAATCCGTCACAACATATCTCAGGGTTGTGATTCCCTCTGTATTTATTGTTATACATATGTTCATCTGAAGATGTGGCTTTTAGTGCCACTAAATTGGTAATGATCCATTAATAAAGGACAAAATACAGCTGAAGCGGTTTATTAAAACCCAAGATGATTACTCATATCTGTGGTTGCCCTACCTACAAGGTTGTCTGCTTCTACTATATGTATACATAAAAGAGCTGATGATGATGATACCCAAAAATGCATAGTGATGAGATATTGATAATAATTATATTGCTGATCTCTAGACTAGTATATTTCGGTTCAGATCTATAGATGGTCGCAGATCTCCTGAAACAACAGTTGTTGTTGTTATCTTCAGTCCAAAGACTGGTTTGATGGAGCTCTACGTGCTACTCTATCCTGTACGAGCCATCTCCGAGTATCTACTGCAACCTACATCCTTCTGAAACTGCTTACCGTATTCATGACTTGGTCCCCCTCTACTATTTTTACCACTCTCACTTACCTCAAATACTAAGTTGACAACCCCTTGATGTCTCAGAATGTGTCCTGTCAACCGATCCCTTCTTGTTAGTCACGTTCTGCCACAAACTTCTTGTCTCCCAAGTTCTGTTCAGTACCTCCTCATTAGTTAGGGTGATGTACCCATCTAATCTTCAACATTCTTCAGCACCAGTGTCAGCGGTGTACGTCAAAGTATTTATTTCTTTTCCCTGAACTTTATTTCCTACTCCAACTTTTTTGTTTGTTTTCTTTACTGGTTGTTCAGTGTATAGATTGAATAACAACCCAGCCTCACTCTCTTCTCAACCACTGCTTCCCTTTCAAGCCCTCGACACTTATAACTGCCGTCTGATTTCTACCCCTGCTACCTTCAGAATTTCAAAGAGAGTAGTCCAGTTAACATTGTCAAAAAGCTTTCTCTAAGACTACAAATGCTATGAGTGTAGTTTTGCCTTTCCTTAACCTGTTTTCTAAGGTAAGTCGTTGGGTCAGTATTGCCTCGGGTGTTCTTATATTCCTCCGGAATCCAAGCTGATCTTCCCCGCGGTCGGCTTGTACCATTTTTTCCAGTCTTCTGTAAAGAATTCGTGTTAGTATTTTGCAACTATGACTGATTAAATTGATAGTTCCGCAGTATTCACACCTGTTGGCAATTGCTTTCTTTGGAATTGGAATTATTACATTCTTATTGAAGTCTGAGGGTACCTCTTCTATCTCATACATCTTGCAAACCAGATGGAAGCGTTTTGTTATGGTTGGCTCTCCCAAGGCTGTCGGTTGTCTTGACGGAATATCGTCAGCTCCCGGGGCCTTGTTTCGACTTAGGACCTTAAGAGATTTGTCAAATTCTTCTCGCAGTGTCGTATCTCCCATCTCATCTTCACCTACGTCCACTTTCCCTTCTATAACATTGCCTTCAAGTTTATCACACTTCTACAGACCCTCTCTATACTCCTTCCACCTTTCAGCTTTCCCTTCTTTGTTTAGAACTGGATTTCCTTCTGACCTCTTGATATTTATGCGGCTGCTTCTCTTTTCCCCAAAGGCCTCTTTAATTTTCCTGTAGGTGATATCTATCTTTCCCCTGTTGACATAGACCTGTAAATCCTTATATTTGTCCTCTACCCATTCGTGCGTAGCAGGTTTGCATTTCTTGTCAATCTCATTTTTTAAACGTTTATATTCCATTTCCTCTGCTCCATTTGCTACATTTTTTATATTTTCTCCTTAGATCAATTAAATTCAGTATCTATTGTGTTATTCAATGATTTCTATTAGGCCTTGTCTTTTTACCTAATTAATCCTCTGTTGCTTTCACTATTTCATCTCTTAAAGCTACCCATTCGTCTTCCCCTGTTCTAGTCAACCGTTGCCTAGTGATCCCTACGAAACTCTCAACAACCTCTGGTTCTTTCAACTTATCCAGGTCCCATCTTCCTAATTTCCTACCTTTTTCCAATTTCTTCAGTTTTAATCTACAGTTCATAACCAATAAATTGTGGTCAGAGTCCTTATCTGCCCCTGGAAATCTCTTACAATTTAAAATCTGGTTCCGAGACCTCTGTCTTACCACTACGTAGTCAGTCTGAAACCTTCCGGTGTCCCGGGTCTCTCTTACGTATATAACCTTCTTTTGTGGTTCTTGTATCAAATGTTAGCAAAGATTAAATTATGCTCTTTGTGAAATTCTACCAGGCGGTTTCCTCTTTCATTCCTTTCCCCGGTCCATATTCACATATCATTTTTCGTTCTCTTCCTTTTCCTTGAATTCCAGTCACCGAATTTAGAAGAGTTCTAGAAATACACGTCACAAAAGTAGAAGAAGCAGCAGAAAGACGTACTTTTGAATGACTGCGAGGCAGGAGTCGTGAGAGAACAGGTGCAAAGAATAAAGAGAAAAAAAAAGAGGCTTGGTGAAAACATGAACAAATATTGGAGGGGGAAAAAAATAATGAGAAGAAATTGAAATTGTCACATGGTGCCTGGCGGGCCAAAACGCAGGGCTATATTAGCTATAGTCTCGAAGTTAACATTGAAAGCTCTTCTTCAACAACTTATTTGTTCTTCTTCACGGTCCCAACAGCTCCAACAACTAAAGTGAATCTCACAAAAATCGAGGAAGTCAGATTCTCGCATTTATTCCATTTCCTGGCCTTTAGCCGGTATTTTAATGGGGCTAGCATGTTAATTATTCGTAGTGACTGTGTTAGTCGTATTGAGTGGCCAGGTGCCATTCCTCTCACCAGTCCATTCAACCCTAACGTATCTGCATAATATTTATTTTGAGTCATTGCTCAGTGTTTAATTACAAGCTGAATGCATCCTCACTATGTAATTTTTCTAGGACTATATGAGTGAATACCTACTGTTTGATGTTCAGTTGCATAAGCTATGCATATGCATTTTCCTTTGCACAGATTTACGTGCGTTTTACTGTGGTAAATTCCTTTACTTACCTGCGGTCAGACAGCGTCTGCAAATTGAATATTGACCCATCAACATTCATGTAATAGACCATAGCTTCATACACGCAGGCTTAGTCTAATCATGATAGCAGATCAGTTGTGGAAGTAATGCACGCCGCTTACAGAGTGTGTTCCAACAGAGCGTACTAAAACCACAACTGTTTACGATAAGCATAGAATTTTCTCACACAGAGTCAGCAGCACACTCACACTGCTTGCTGATGATCTTGTCTACAGGAAAATATCGTTAACAGATCATTTTTAGGAAAAAAACAGACATCGAACGAATTCAGAAATCCGCTGGCATTTTCCAACATACAAGCTCAGATCATTCAAAACTGTAACGCGGGTAGTCATCAGACTTATATGGGAACCTTTCCAAGAAAGATGGCGTTTTCATTGTAAAACTTCTTCTGTAGCACCGTGTTTCAAAAACTTCTCTTGCCTGAACTTTTGGTCTTCCACATTTCACTTATGTACAAGACTACACTCTACAGGCATATCTTCAAAAAGGACTTCCAAATCGTTAGATTTACATTAGATGTTAATAAATTCCTTTTTTTATTGCTACTGCCAGTTTACATTTACTGTTATTTTGCTGACAAGTACCAAAGCTCATCTGTTGCTTTTAGTGTCCCATTCCCTAGTCCAATACCCTCACCATCGCTTGATTTAATACAGTTATCTTCAATTATCCTTATTTTACTTTTGTTGCTTACTTTTGTTGATTTCCACCTTATAATCTCTATTCAAGACACTAACCACACCTTTCAGCTGTTCTTCAAAACCCTTTGCCTTATCGCACAAAATAACAATACTAAAGGAGAAATATTTTCATTTCCTCTTCTTGAGTTCAGTAATCTATCGAAATATCTCCTTGCTTTTCTCCACAGTTTGTTGAGTGCATAAATCGGATAACATCTTCGATTGTCTATACCCTGTCTCATTTCCTTCTATCTTCTTTTATATCCTTTTACTCTTGTAAAGGTAGTCTGGTTTCTGCAAAAATTCGTAGATAATCTTTTGTCCCTGTAAGAGGTAGCCTTGAGAAATGAAATATTGAAGACATCAGAGCATCAAATGGGAAAAAAGACAAGGCCTAGTAGAAATCTTTGGATATCACAGGAGGTATTAAATGTAATTGATGATGGAAGAAAATATAAAAATGCTGCAGATGAAACAAGCAAAAAGGTACACAGCAGTCTAAAAAGTGAGATTGATAGAAAGTGCAAAATGGCCTCGCAAGAATGGCTCGATGACAAACGCAAGGCTACAGAAGCATGTATAAGTAGGTGAAAGATAGATAACGCCGATAGAAAATCAGAGGTCTTCGGAGAAAAGAGAAGCAGCAGTAGGAATATCAAGAGGTCATATGAATAACAAGTACTCAGCAAAGAAGGAAGATTGGAATGTGGAAGGAATATAGCCAGCCCCTGGGGCCGTGCGGTTCTAGGCTCTTCAGTTCGGAACCGCGCTGGTGCTACGGTCGGAGGTTCGAATCCTGCCTGGGGCTGGTTGTGTGTGATGTCCTTAGTTAGGCTTAAGTAGTTCTGTGTCCTATGGGACTGATGACCTCAGAAGTTGCGTCCCATAGTGCTCAGATCCATTTGAACCATTTGTGGAAGGAATATAAATACAGAAAGGTTGGAAATCTGGAAATGATCTTGAAGACAGTGTTTCAGAAGGGGAAGGGGAAGTAGCCGGAGATGGGAGATGTTAAGCGAGAAAAATTTGACAGAGCACTAAAAGACTTAAGTGGAAACAAGGTTCCTGGACTACACGACATACCTTTAGAACTATTCATATCCTTGGGAGAGCCAGTCACAGCAAAACTACTGCACTTGGTATACAAGAAGTCTGAGACAGTCGAAATACCCTCAGACTTCAAGAAGATATACTGACGGAAAAAGTAATTAATGTAGAGAAACGAAATGTCGGGAACACATTTGTTTAGGTAACATATTTATGTGATTAACGTTGCAAGATCGCAGGCTGATGAAAGCCCGATTTAAGCCATTGCAAATGTGAAGTGCTGGTACATTAATAGCTGGTTTAACTACCAGAATATTGAATGCCAGCATGCGAACGTGCATGCATTGTGTTCTACAGGTTCCGTATGTCTGTTATGTAACAAAATGGGACACCTTAAGCAGTCACTTCGATGCTATTTACTATATGGCTATCAGTGGCGGTGCTTCAGTACACCATCTTAAGGCTTTAATATCGACAGCTGTAGATGTTGCATTTTATTAAATAAGTGAACGGCCAAAGTCCCTCAAACCTTCAATCAGAAGGATGGAAGTAAAATAACCGTATGCCAGTTTGAGGGATAGAGTTCCGTGACTGTTGCACTTGATCGGCCAATGCAGGGACGGTTAATGGTGGTTGAGGTGAAGCTGGTGTTGTCGTCTGACGGTGGAATCACCTGACTGACGTACAATTTTGCAATCAGGATGCCTGGGGCAGCCAAGAGAGTGCTCCTGCTGCCATATGGAGACACACCCCACACCGTAGCTCCAGGTGTACGTGTAAGGTACGTTTACACCGGGATACATGTATCGCGACATGTATGAGTGACATGTCAATTTGACATGTCGCGATACATCACCTCACACAAAAATTCACGGAACTTGTATGCGGACCCTCGAGCTCATACATGTCGCGTATACATTTTGTATATCGCTTTTTGGCCATATACGCGACATATATGAGCGACATTTGAAGAACTCGCGCATGCGCAGTACTATCATTTCCTGTCGTCTTGTCGACTGCCGCTTATTTCGACGATTAGCGCATGCGTAGTACCAGGCTCTTTGGCGGCTGTTTGAGTTTTGAAGGTACCGACTGTCGTTTCGACGTTAATGTATCTGCATAGAATATCAAAAAGTGCCATATGCAACATTATTCTTCGTGTTTGCGAGTCCATTGTGCAAGTTTTATCCCAAGAAGTGAAGCTAAAAGTTTTATATGTATCAGAGTATGTAATACATTATATAATTTTTTCATGCATCTGGCACGTATATCAATGTTTTGCTATTATTCCGGCGGCCTCGCGTGATAATGTTGACAACGGATGCCGACAATCGTGTGTGAGACGTTGGCATTAGCAATCGCGCGACAATGCAAATGTTTTGTCATGAAATCTTCGTTTTACGAGGAATCTCCAGTGGCTAAAAAACGGAGTGTTACTGCCAACTGATCCTCTGGTGGAATCGCTTCCCGAAAGTTTGTCTTGGTTTTGGACACAAGAGGAGCGACAAGTGATAACAAACCGCGGAAATCCATACTCATGCTAACATAATTTCTAAAATATGCGCCATCCTCTAGCGTTAATTCGCGAGAAACTCTCTGTGCCGCCATCTACGCTTCCTCCGCCTTTTCTTCCTATCATCTTCCAAAAGAGCAAGTGTATCAGCACATAAAAATGTGAAATCTTCCAAATCGTCGTCGGAAGCTATCGCACAGTGATACATATCAACCAGTGTAAACGCACGTTCATACATGTATGAGGTTGATACTTGTCAACTGATACAAGTCGCGATACATTTCGCAAAGTCGCATATACATGTATCTCATACATGTGCCGATACAAATCGCAGTGTAAACGCACCTTAATGCGTCTAGCACGCAGACAGGTTGACTGCAGCCATCAACTGGCTTCCTTCTAACTGACACACGGCCATCACTGGCACCGAGGCAGATCCAGATTTCACGAGACCTCCACCTTGCCCTCCAGCGAGCTCTCGCTTGACACCACTGAAGTCGAAAATGGCGGTAGTGCGGGGTGACTGTGATGCACGCTATAGGGCGTCTGGAGCGGAGCTTCCCTTAAAGTAACTGGTTTGTACCAGTTCGTTGTGTCACTGTGGTGCCAACTGCTGCACAAATTGTTGCTGCAGATGCAGTATGACGCACCAGAGCCATACGCCGAACACGATGGTCTTCCCTCTCGGTACTGCCACCTTACCGTCTGCAGCCCGGTCTTCTTACTACCTTACAGTCTCGTGACCACCGCTTCCTGCAAACATGTACTATACTCCTGTAGCTATACTCCTGCGAAGGCTTTCTGTGATACCGAAGAATCTTCTCGTAGCCCTGTTGAACGAGGTCGTTCAAACTCCGTGAGGTGATGATAACGGCATCTTTGTCGCGTTAAAGGCATTCTTGACTAACACGACTCACCAAGTCCAGTCTCAAAGATAACCAACGCTTACGGCCGTTACAACGTGTATTTAAAGCAAACCTGACTTGCGTCCTCATAGTGGCGCTAGAAGAGCCAAGCTTATGCAGCTAGCGCGAAATATAAACAGACGTCATCTTTCAGATGTAGAAATACGCCTACCAACTTTCGTTTGTCACACAACTACTTCCTGGTGCTGCGATTTTTTCCCGTCAGTTTATTTCCAGTTGCAAAGAAAACAGGTGCCCACAAGTGTCAATATAACCGACCTCTCAGTTTAATAAATTATGGTTGCAAAATGCTGACCGAAATATTTACTGAAGAATGGAAAATCTGGCAGAAACAGACGTTTTGAAATATCAGGTCGACTCCCAGAAAAATTTTTCTTGACGAGGAAATCCGCTCCAGTTGTACCAGACAAATCTTTTATTTGGATAAAATTGCACACACGACCTCTTTTTCAAGATGTAAATCACATCTTTAGAGGCTACAAGAAACGTGGAAAACTAAGATTGGTTCTTCATAAAACTAATTTATATGAAAGGCCCATACGATGTAACGTTTATGCAACCAATATGTAATGTAACTGCAACAAATATAACTCTGCCAGCGAAAATGTATTCGATAAGCAACGGAATCTAACCTGCATAACACTGTGTGCGTGTTGTATGAGTTTTCCACTGTCCTTTAAGCCCTCAACAGATCGTTACATGAAAAATTTAAAACTATCGTTTGGATAATATATGACTGCGTATTTGAATATGTGAAACTACAGGAACAAATTAACCTGTAACAATGAATACCTAAGCTATCTGACTGCGTTTTTTAATAAGAACTTACAAGTGATACAGAATCCCACTTGTGCAACGGAATTTACTGGATTAGAGTACATGACATGTTGTGGTGTGTCAGTGTCAATATAACAGACCTCTCAGTTTAATAAATTATGGTTGCAAAATGCTGACCGAAATATTTACTGAAGAATGGAAAATCTGGCAGAAACAGACGTTTTGAAATATCAGCTCGACTCCCAGAAAAATTTTTCTTGACGAGGAAATCCGCTCCAGTTGTACCAGACAAATCTTTTATTTGGATAAAATCGCACACACGACCTCTTTTTCAGGATGTAAATCTCATCTTTAGAGGCTAGGTTTTACACTCACCTCTTTAGATGACTGCCTTTTTCCATGTGATATACAGCAATTCGCAGCAGCATGCAGCAGCAGCGGCTAAAGCTTAATGTTACTAAGAATGAATTTAATAAAAAGGAGTTTGTTTGGGTCCTGTTAACTACTAAATAACTTGTGAGAAGGAATTTCATAATTTAAGTCTATTTAAAACTTCAGAATGATCATGGCAATGACATAGGTGTCAATGACGGCTGAGTGACAGATTAACAAATTATTTCAGTTTCAAAGTCACATTAACATTTTAACTGACAAGTAAAACATGGGATTACTACAAACTCGGACTAACAGCACAAAGCTGGTAAGAAAAGAGATTTGACTAAAAGAAGGTATCGGTTGATAGGACACATTCAGAGAGATGAGGGGTTAATTGAGTGCTATGGGGAAGTGCGTGCGTGCGTGTGTGTGTGTGTGTGTGTGTGTGTGTGTGTGTGTGTGTGTGTGTGTGGTAGGGGGTGTGTTAGTAGTTTTGATTATACTTTACCATCATATATCACGATAATTAATGAAAAGCAGGTTCTCCAGCTTTTTCAGAATCGCATACTTATATCTTTTCGATTTCTAGAGATACGTGCTTGAAGTCATGAATGAGTTGTAACCAAACACACTTGGTTCACTAAGACCCATTAATCGAGCTGCGTGATATTATCTCGCGTATGTCCAGGTGCAGTACTCATAATAGCTAGTCGAAAATCATGGGTTCCCTTCTTGCGTGAGTAGATCATGACATGTAGGTGACGCAGATATGGAGGGAATATTGATAAAAACTTTCATCCTCCCCCTATGAAACGACATTAAGAAGGCTCTGCTATGTCCGTATTTCGCCAAGTTGTTGAACGAAATCACATGGACAGGAACTGTCGGTCATTCGGACGTGATTTTGTGCCCATGCCTGGATGTAGTCAAAAAGAAAAGTGTCCCATAAATATGATAGTGTGTTCTATACAGACACTTATTTCATTTATAATCTAATAGTAAGAGCATTCTTCGGTCTTACATATTTCTATCACATTCAGTAGTTAATCTGAAGTTCGTAGAAAGATCAGCCTATTTACGTCTATTTCATTCGGTGCACGTTTCATCTCCTGCTTCCGGAAACGTCGTTTGAGATTATACTGATAGATATCTAATTTGTCCAACGTCAGTTGCTTTGGAAAACTTAACTTCGGACACAACTGGGCTGTTCGTATTCTCTCAACAGCCACAACTTCCTGTCATCAAATTAACGTTGTCAAACATCGAAAAGTTGGTTGCACTGGCTTCAGGCATTTGTTCGGTGAACGAATTAGTGCAATTTTATCTGACATCAGAGCCGACAATTTTTCTAATTCGATAGCTTCCAATTTCCTACTGAAGCTATTCTTACTTTAATGACTTTTCATAAGCTGCATCTTGTGTATATACTTTTCTAAGAATTATTCGATCCTGACAAAGCTTTAGTATCGGAGAATTGGGTGCCCTTCGTGAATACGAAGAAACTGTTGAGCAATTAACGTCAGAGACTTTAAACAACTGTCGGCGTAGCCTATGATAATATCTCCACATGAGTCGCTGCGTAGAAAATAATTCCAAAGACAGTAACACAAACCCAAATAATCACAGGTCTCCTCGAATGTAGGTTTCGGAAATGGTGAGCTGCATTATACTTTTATGACGTCGTGTCAAGACGTGAAGCAATGAAAGAGTCCAGTTCCTTTTCGGCAGACTACCTCCGTCGATTCTCAAGTTGGTGGGTCGTAGCTGAATTCCACATTCATGAGGCTACAAAAAGTGAAGCTCTACGCCTTTCGAGCTATGGAGCTCAAAATAACACGCTCGTCAGTTACACTTTAATTCCATTTAGGTGTGATATGATTGTGTTTTTTGTGAAAGCAACGTAAAATGACTGCACATTAAACGCGATTTAATCGAAACTGAGCAAATAGTAAAGAACACGTTAACTAGAATACCTTTCCTCCGTTTAGCCAGATTCCTTCCGCCAATTTACTGACGAAGTACGAGTGCAGAATCTTTTCCTTAAGTTTTATTTTTTACAAGGACACCTGCAGCGCCCGACTGATCAATTACTAGACACGCAAGTATGGAGCCTGGCGTGGCTTTCCCAGGTTTCCTTTTTTTCTTCTTCCCACTCCTTTTTTTTGCGTCGCTTCGGTGAAGAAAATTATAAATAAGAATGCGTAATTATATGCCACGAATTAAAGTCGATTTCCTGGAAAATAATTCCTCTGCGAGGCTCGAACGAAGGCCTCACTTCGTTTTTCAGCTAATGCCGGGTTATTAAAGGCACGCACGTCTTTAGCCGAGTGTTTACCGTGGGATCGCTAATTGAATTCTATGTGGTATTTCCTCTACGCTCCATCCATTACGCTGGTGGAATCTATAATTACGGCACAGGCCCGGGGAAGAGGTCTTAATTAAAATCGGAGCCCAGGTCACGTGGGACGCCGGAGACGATGAGGACCTAATTTCGGTGTTCAAATAACAGGCGTCGGGAGCGCGCCAGTGGCGGCCGCGGGAACTACGCTACGGGGTAACAAGAATGTGAGTGATCGCGAAACCAGTTCCCGCCTCGTAACGGAGCTATTCCCGAGCAATTGCCAGCTAACCGACACGACGCCACAGCAAAAGAACTAAAAAGAAAGGAAAGTACATGTTTACTTGCCCTTCCGCTTCCTCAGACATCGCACTCAAAGGTATTGGGGAGCTGAAGACTTGAGAGGTACGCTGGACTACTATTATTTCTTCACTTTGTAGAAAAAAAGCAGATAACTCTGGTGGAAAATACGGACGAACATCCCTAAAGAAGTTCTACGGAAACACGAAATTTCTATAGTGACAGAAAAGGACTGTCAGAGGCAGTGTTTCCCCAGGAATCCTTTATAAATTCTTTTTTCTCCTTTTATCATTTTTATCCATTAAATTCAACAATAAGTTCCATAATATTCAAAAATTATAAACACATTTAACTTAAATGTTTCACTTTCATTTTTCTTTGCTTTACTTTTCTTTCTTTACTGAAAAATCGAGAGTTACTTTCGTTGATGAAAGAGAAGACTTGGTGTCATGGGATATCTGGTAGATTGGCGTTCGTGTTAAAGCGTACCTTATAGAAAAAGTTTTATTCTTTATTTTTTTAGGAAAAAAGTTTCAAATTGTAATAAACGTTATATAACGAGTAACATATAATGTCAATGATTATCTAACAGACATTAACGAAAAATTCAAAGACTGAATAGATGAAACGCAGATGTACACTACTAGACCGGCAATACCGTATGCAGTATCACTGGTGTCACTCAAGCCAGCGGTTAAGAATAGCAATATGGCGGCGAGCGCAAAGGACGTATAAACATCTGATTATTTACTGATGAAACAGTCGTAATAAATGGGAATAATCTGATACTACGTTACCTGCAGAGTTTTGACATAATGGTCAACGCATGCATCGTACTTCGCTGTAATTTTTCGTACACCAGACGGAAGATATAAGGAAAGGGACATGTCTCCACGAAAGGATAACTAGAAACATCCAACATATTTTTGATTTTGTACTGTGCGTAAGCCTAAATAATTACATTACATTTTGTCATATCAGAAATACTGGGAGTATTTAAATAGTTTATGTGTATTTTAGGGGTTAATAATTAGTACTAATAGACGTAGCTTCGTGATGTGCTTTTAACCAGTTTTCATCAACGTCGACTTTTCTTCGAATACCATGCTTGTTATTAAAGTGCTCTTATAAGTAGTACGTGCTATTTGTCATTGGTAACAAGTGTCCTTATTCATTTAAGTGTTCTTACGAAAACTACAGTCTGCTTTAAACGTATGTGCATGTAACTTGATGCTCTTCTCGTAACACGATTCTACAACGTATGTGCTAAACTCAACTACTATGCAAATATTTAATCAGCTGGAGAAGTCTTTAAACCACCTAGTAAAGCCATTTTGTTTCAGAAAATCGTGTTAGTATCACACACAAATTCCGTGACGCCGCCATCTTACCTCACTGAACGTCAGGCTTCGGTAAAAGCTACGTCTTTGCCAGTCTAGTATTGTATGTCCGTGGTATGAAACAGAAAAAGGAAATCTCTGTAAGTAACTACGTTTATTTTTCTAAAGAAACAAATGATTCTGGAAGGAACTGGAGGCTTCCTCTTCTTCTGATTCTTTTCTGTTTTGACATTCGATTTACTAAGAGGTATGTTGTCGGAAGCCCTGTGTTATACTTTTTCATGGAATAATAATAGCCGGTCAGAGTGGCCGAGCCGTTCTAGGCGCTACAGTCTGGAGCCGCGCGACCGCTACGGTCGCAGGTTCGAATCCTGCCTCGGGCATGGATGTGTGTGATGTCCTTAGGTTAGTTATGTTTAAGTAGTTCTAAGTTCTAGGGGACTGATGAGCTCAGAAGTTAAGTCCCATAGTGCTCAGAGCCATTTGAACCATTTTTTGAATAATAATATTTTCATTCATAAATATCGGTGTCTGCACTTACTGTAGCGCACCTTTTAATATCATAATACTGAGTTTGTTTAATGATTTTATATTTTCAGTGACTTGTATCAGGAAATTGTACTCTTATTATTTGCAGCCTAGGCGACCGATTGCTTCTCGCGTCATGTCGTATAAATATTCTGTTCTTCGCAAGTCGAACTTCGCAGATCTGTTTTACAAAGTCTAATCGAATATTCGTTACCACTTTTTCCGTGGAGCCAACAACAGTATTTTGTGGCCAACGAGTCTTCTATTGATTCCCAGTAACCACCAGGGTCTGATGCCTCTAAGGAATATAACAGCTACGGCCTAAAGGTTTAAAAAAAGGTAATGGTTCAATGTACTAAAAGGATTGGTCACTAGCTGATATCGTTATAGGTATGGACAAAACAAGTAAAAGTTAACTGAATTTTCAGTCGATTCTTGGTAGAACAACATTGTAGTAAATGAAAAGCGCTAGTTTGCTTTTATCCTGCAGTATTAATTTATTGCGGTTTTGGCTTACAAGGGCATCATCAGGCATTTACTGACTGACTATAATATTTGTAGATAACAATGGAAAAGAAGCATAAACACACAGTAAATGGCATCTCTGACAGTGTAGTGGTAACGCAATGTAAAATGTAATAAGTCTAAACTTTGGTGGCTGATGGATGAATGTATGATGCAGCAGCGCAATTTCATACCGCAGCTGGAAGAGTTAGTTAACAGAGCATACTAGAGCATAAAGTCTTCGAGAACATCATTATGTGTACTGAGTTGGACAGTAACTATGCCTCGCAGACAAGCGCGTGAACAAGGTAGGTGTCAACTCTTGAGAGAGGACGTGTAGCTCTAAGAACCAGGTTGGAGAAATGGCGAATAGCTCGACATCTGAACAGAAGTGATGGCACTATTCGACGGTGTTGGCAGGCCGAACACGGCCGAACACGGCCGAACACGGCCGAACACGGCGTCAACCTAGAGAGACGACAGAGCATGAGGACCAAATAATCGTTAGAGGCCCTCAGAGCACCAGATTTTCATTATCATCGATCCGACATGCAACTGGCGTTTTAGTGGCCACAAGTATGACTAATGCGAGGCTCACAGATAGGGAACTGAGTTCACGGCGCCCCCTGAGAATTTCCTCTTCGAATCGAACCCTGATGATCAGCGAAGACGTATTTGGAGACGTCGCAGACAGCTGTGGCATACCGCCTGAGTGTCACTCGCCAGACGGCCCGACAGTCAAGAGTGCTGGTATTGAGTGCCATTTCATTCCATAGCGGGAACCTTTTGGTTGTCATCCACGGCACCGTACAACTCATCAATACTTCGACGGAAATCTATGCCCCGTTTTGTCACCCTTCTTAGCAAATCATTGGTTTACGTTTCAGCTAGAAAACGCCCGCCCGCTTTCGGCGAGATTTTCTACTGCTTGTCTTCGTGTTTGCTAAACGCTACGTTGGTTAGCAATGTCATCAGATCTCCCCCCCCCCCCCTCCTGAGAACTCTAGGAGGATTACGGTCAGGATCCTTCAACCAGCTCGGGATTTTGACGATCTAACTTGCCAGCTGGACAGAATCTGGCACGAAGTCACTCAGGATGGCATCCAAAAACCGTAGATTAAGGTTGTGAGAGGTCCACTTGTACGTGGAGCCTTATTTCTCAATACATTTAACGAAAAATTACATGTTGTGGTTATCACATGCAGAAGAGATTGTATCTTTGACACCACTGAACCAAAGATGTTGCCTGAGTGGCAGAATCGATTGTAAGTAGGGGCGCGCAGAGCGCAGTAGCAGTTGCCATTGCACTCTGTTAAAGGCAGGATGTAAGACTTTAAGCTAGTGGCTAGCTGTGAGAATTTAGCTGTTGTCCTATGGACGCAACATAATACAGATCTGCAAAGTAAGGAAATTTTGTATACACTCCTGGAAATTGAAATAAGAACACCGTGAATTCATTGTCCCAGGAAGGGGAAACTTTATTGACACATTCCTGGGGTCAGATACATCACATGATCACACTGACAGAACCACAGGCACATAGACACAGGCAACAGGGCATGCACAATGTCGGCAATAGTACAGTGTATATCCACCTTTCGCAGCAATGCAGGCTGCTATTCTCCCATGGAGACGATCGTAGAGATGCTGGATGTAGTCCTGTGGAACGGCTTGCCATGCCATTTCCACCTGGCGCCTCAGTTGGACCAGCGTTCGTGCTGGACGTGCAGACCGCGTGAGACGACGCTTCATCCAGTCCCTAACATGCTCAATGGGGGACAGATCCGGAGATCTTGCTGGCCAGGGTAGTTGACTTACACCTTCTAGAGCACGTTGGGTGGCACGGGATACATGCGGATGTGCATTGTCCTGTTGGAACAGCAAGTTCCCTTGCCGGTCTAGGAATGGTAGAACGATGGGTTCGATGACGGTTTGGATGTACCGTGCACTATTCAGTGTCCCCTCGACGATCACCAGTGGTGTACGGCCAGTGTAGGAGATCGCTCCCCACACCATGAGGCCGGGTGTTGGCCCTGTGTGCCTCGGTCGTATGCAGTCCTGATTGTGGCGCTCACCTGCACGTCGCCAAACACGCATACGACCATCATTGGCACCAAGGCAGAAGCGACTCTCATCGCTGAAGACGACACGTCTCCATTCGTCCCTCCATTCACGCCTGTCGCGACACCACTGGAGGCGGGCTGCGCGATGTTGGGGCGTGAGCGGAAGACGGCCTAACGGTGTGCGGGACCGTAGCCCAGCTTCATGGAGACGGTTGCGAATGGTCCTCGCCGATACCCCAGGAGCAACAGTGTCCCTAATTTGCTGGGAATTGGCGGTGCGGTCCCCTACGGCACTGCGTAGGATCCTACGGTCTTGGCGTGCATCCGTGCGTCGCTGCGGTCCGGTCCCAGGTCGACGGGCACGTGCACCTTCCGCCGACCACTGGCGACAACATCGATGTACTGTGGAGACCTCACGCCCCACGTGTTGAGCAATTCGGCGGTACGTCCACCCGGCCTCCCGCATGCCCACTATACGCCCTCGCTCAAAGTCCGTCAACTGCACATACGGTTCACGTCCACGCTGTCGCGGCATGCTACCAGTGTTAAAGACTGCGATGGAGCTCCGTATGCCACGGCAAACTGGCTGACACTGACGGCGGCGGTGCACAAATGCTGTGCAGCTAGCGCCATTCGACGGCCAACACCGCGGGTCCTGGTGTGTCCGCTGTGCCGTGCGTGTGATCATTGCTTGTACAGCCCTCTCGCAGTGTCCGGAGCAAGTATGGTGGGTCTGACACACCGGTGTCAATGTGTTCTTTTTTCCATTTCCAGGAGTGTATTTAGTTTTAAGTATGGACCAACGCAATGTGAATTTTGCTAATTTTACAGTACTGATCATTTAATGTAGGAACCAAGTATTTGCCATCAGATTTAATGTATAGGTTGATTAGGTATGCCCTATTTGTAATTTTGTGTGTTTTGTAATCTTGATACAGACAAGTTAAATTTTGGAATCTATTTTGTTATACGATGTTAGACTATGTCATGTAACAATCCATGTGTCTTTAATTACGTCAGTAAGTGACAATTGTAGAACAATTGAGACGTTCACTGATTTTGAAGTTAATGTAAAATGTTTCATATTAGATTTTGTGAAGGAGAAACTTTGTTTTGAATACAATATTCGAACGGAAGCATTCAGTCTTAGCATATCCCGTTATCAGTACCTCATCCTCTTCCATGTCGTGTTTGTTTAAATCCAATTAGCATTTTTTAAAAGAAATGATTTTTCAGTGAGAGTCAGAAAAATATTAATGTGCCAGAATCAGAAAAGTATAAAGGAAAATTTTGTACATGGCTGCACGTTCAGAGTCCGTGAATAGCTACAATTCAAAGAAAACAGCCCTCAGTCACTATTTTTAAGGAATTAACCGGGTTTCAACACTGCTAGCATTGTCTTCCTCAGAATTTAAATCAAAGAATGGTCTATAACATGGCCACAGAATTATGACTAAAAACGTGTAATACAGAGTATAAGTACGGAATCATCGTGAAAGACTGGCACTACTTATATGTCATGTATAAAGTAATAAATATGCCAAAAGGGCATTAGTCACAAAGATATTTAAGATAAAAAAAACTGTGATGGCGAGCCACTAAGAGCTGCTCGTTACTTGCGCGGTGCAAGTTGCAAACGGGCTCCTAGCAAAGTTGAAACCCGGTTAATTCGTTAAAAATAGTGACCGAGGGCTGATTTCTTTCAATTGAAAGTATTAAGGTTTGTAACAGTTTCAATGCGGGCAGCATTGCACAGCGCTGAACCAATATCCAAAATTATCACTGAACATTTGCAAGGTTATTCATTTATCAACTAATCTACTGACATTATTTGTATGAAGCTATTTTACGGCCGGCATTGCACTTCGCTGGGCCAAGATTGAATATTTTGTATGTTCAAAAATGTGTGGTACATCTTATGGGACTTAACAGTTAAAGTCATCAGTCCCTAAGCTTACACACTACTTAACCTAAATTATCCCAAGGACAAACACACACACCTATGCCCGAGGGAGGACTCGAACCTCCGCCGGGACCAGCCGAATATTTTGTATGCCTACTGTGGAGAGAACAGAATACCAAGATTACATCCGTTGCGAGTCAAGAGCTAAGGAAAACATATTTCATAGTTTATTTGCATAGGGAATTTTATCAGTTGACTGTACAGGGCCATAGAACTCGGTGCTCATGAGACTGAGTAAACTTCAGAGGGTTTGATTTCATTATAGGCATTACATACTGGTTTTCAAGATTAAGTTGTTTGATTTTTCTTTGGATTACAGTAAAACTGACTAAGAACACCATTTGCTCAACAACACAACACACAGTTAATTTGGATAACACAAAGATATATTTTTAAAGAACGTTACAAGGTGAAGCCGAATAACTGTTTGTATAAGGACCTCAGGTAGAGCAACGCGTCATTGACTTGCTCATTTTGTGCGGCATTTTTTCTTGAATAAATCATGCAGTTGTTCAGAAATTGTTATCATCTGTTTTTTGTTCATGTACTTCACACCTACCGCATTGTCCGCAGCTCGTGGTCGTGCGGTAGCGTTCTCGCTTCCCACGCCCGGGTTCCCGGGTTCGATTCCCGGCGGGGTCAGGGATTTTCTCTGCCTCGTGATGACTGGGTGTTGTGTGCTGTCCTTAGGTTAGTTAGGTTTAAGTAGTTCTAAGTTCTAGGGGACTGATGACCATAGATGTTAAGTCCCATAGTGCTCAGAGCCATTTGAACCATTTGAACCTACCGAATTCCGTCCCATTCAGATAATCCCATCGGGGTGCGTCGCTTACGTTTATTTTCATTTGTTTAAGAGTGTATACAGATACTCATAAGGTTACTAATCATATCGTTCCATCACATTTGGAAACATGCGTTACGGTGTGTGAAGACACGGTGAAAACATCTGAATTAATATGAGCACCGTATCAATGTGATCTGCAGGAAGACAGAATTACTGTTGACTCAATTGTAAACTGTGTGCTTTACTTTCATTCCTGGTTGAACTTAGTGTGCAATGGACGCGAATCGGTGTCTCGTTAGTGATATAATGGGTCCACACGATGTCAGCTTTGGACATTAAGAGGACTGTACCCTAATGTGAATAAGCTGTGAACCGTGTCGTATCGCTTAATGAGTAGAGAGAGTTTCGCAGGTGACACAGGGAAGGACATGGATTCTAAAAATATATTCTCAAAATTTGTCAGTGCCGCGTGATAAAAAAAAAAAAAAAAAAATGTGCGCACTCTGGAAGTGAACTGTCATGGCCTCAAGCTACAGATTTAAGTACAGTCGTCGAATATAGCACTGCATATCCTGATCGCCACACTATCTCGCAATCCTGCAACGGGCTGGGATGCACATAGGGAGGAGACTTTTGAAACTGGATGCTATATAGGATCAGACCGCCACCTGCGAAAGTTGTGTATTATTTCTTTTCTCTTTCAAATAAAAAGTTCTTCCACTTGTCATATTGTCGTACAACTAGAACTGCATTACTGACACGAACTGCTGTGTACTAACATACAGGGTGAACCAGAACTACACGGACAAATTGTCAAAGGTTGTTCAAAGCTGCCACCTGTGTATTTTGTTGTAAGAGACCCACCGTCTCCGACCGCTCGTTATATAATAAAAATACCCCCAAAGCAATGAAGAAACTTTATTACGTAATAACTAAAACTTACAACGCACAACCTGTGTTGCCAAATCAGCTTTTAGAGCTAACTCTGGCTCCTTTTTAACAGCATTTATGTGTTAAAACAGAGATTTAGCTGGGGTCCGAAGTGTGACTCTTTTCACAATCGCTTGGATTCTTATCTAGCTTATTTCACCTTGACAACAGGAAAGGATTACAGCCCATGTTAATTTGCATTAAACTACGACTTCAAAGTTCGCTTCAGTTTTCGACTGAATTAAAAAGCTCAGTAAAGGAAACTGTCGCTGTGCTGGTGTGTGTTCTGGGCTCGTCAGCATACACGTACACAAGATTGAAAAATTGTTCAAATGGCTCTGGGCATTATGGGACTTAACTTCTGAGGTCATTAGTCCGCTAGACTTAGATCTACTTAAACCTAACTAACCTAAGGACATCACACACGTTCATGTCCGGGGCAGGATTCGAACCTGTGACCGTAGCGGTCACGTGGTTTCAGACTGTAGGGCCTAGAAACGCTCGGCCACTCCGGCCGGCAAGATCGGAAACATAAACACGAAAAATAAACTGTTGAGAGCCTTACTCGAAACGCTGTTGCAGCGTAACATAGTATCGTAATTCTATAATATTGAAGGAAGCTGTTTTAAGGAAAGCGACAGAAGTGAGGAGAGTAACAGCGAACTTCTATTGGGGTGGTAGTCCACTGAGTGTAAGACATAACGTAGTAGTACAGTGCAGATATTGTGAAGTTTGTCCTGAAAGTACCTAGCAAAAACATTATTCATACTTTAATTGCGAGAGAGAGAAATTTATGTGAAGTAAACTGACGTGAAGATGTTTATTTAAATACATTTTTGCGTTGAAATAAAGAGGTTTTAAAAATTCACTTATCATAGAAATAAAATCTTAAATTCTTATATCTGCATTCGAAGTACTACTCGATCCAGAAATCGTTTCTCTAATGACATGCACAAGGCACGCATCTAAATTTTTATTCTTTTGTGCTTTTCTCTCTGGCTATTAAAGTCATTGAAATGAAACGTCGTACACAAATTTAACATGAGCTGCAAAAACCTGTGGAGCAGCTACTTCTTGAGGTTTTTCTACTAAAAGTCAGGGCTTTTCTGTTTACTAGCAATTTTTTGTTATTAAGGGCATACGACATTCTTAGGTACGTTACAAGAGACTCGTAAATGAACTGTCCTGTAATGCCAAATGTACAGTCATTTTTCAGTTCTTGTCGATTTTTATGGCACTTCATAGGTCCTTATTGTGAAAACTATCTTACAAATCAATATAAACGACAGTGATTGCACTCATCTGAAATCGTACTCAGAGGTGTTACTTGGTGGACGCTTGGAACGCTGCTATCGTATTGGGTAACAAAAACAGGATGGAGTGTCGCAACAGTTATGTTAGACTGTGGTATACTGTATCACTGGTGTCACTGAAGCCAGCACATTAGAATTGCAATATGACGGCGAGCGTGAAGGACGTGTAAGCAGCTGTGTATTTACTAATACAACAGTAGTAAGAAGTGAGTATAAAGCGATATACACTCCTGGAAATTGAAATAAGAACACCGTGAATTCATTGTCCCAGGAAGGGGAAACTTTATTGACACATTCCTGGGGTCAGATACATCACATGATCACACTGACAGAACCACAGGCACATAGACACAGGCAACAGAGCATGCACAATGTCGGCACTAGTACAGTGTATATCCACCTTTCGCAGCAATGCAGGCTGCTATTCTCCCATGGAGACGATCGTAGAGATGCTGGATGTAGTCCTGTGGAACGGCTTGCCACGCCATTTCCACCTGGCGCCTCAGTTGGACCAGCGTTCGTGCTGGACGTGCAGACTGCGTGAGACGACGCTTCATCCAGTCCCAAACATGCTCAATGGGGGACAGATCCGGAGATCTTGCTGGCCAGGGTAGTTGACTTACACCTTCTAGAGCACGTTGGGTGGCACGGGATACATGCGGACGTGCATTGTCCTGTTGGAACAGCAAGTTCCCTTGCCGGTCTAGGAATGGTAGAACGATGGGTTCGATGACGGTTTGGATGTACCGTGCACTATTCAGTGTCCCCTCGACGATCACCAGTGGTGTACGGCCAGTGTAGGAGATCGCTCCCCACACCATGATGCCGGGTGTTGGCCCTGTGTGCCTCGGTCGTATGCAGTCCTGATTGTGGCGCTCACCTGCACGGCGCCAAACACGCATACGACCATCATTGGCACCAAGGCAGAAGCGACTCTCATCGCTGAAGACGACACGTCTCCATTCGTCCCTCCATTCACGCCTGTCGCGACCCCACTGGAGGCGGGCTGCACGATGTTGGGGCGTGAGCGGAAGACGGCCTAACGGTGTGCGGGACCGTAGCCCAGCTTCATGGAGACGGTTGCGAATGGTCCTCGCCGATACCCCAGGAGCAACAGTGTCCCTAATTTGCTGGGAAGTGGCGGTGCGGTCCCCTACGGCACTGCGTAGGATCCTACGGTCTTGGCGTGCATCCGTGCGTCGCTGCGGTCCGGTCCCAGGTCGACGGGCACGTGCACCTTCCGCCGACCACTGGCGACAACATCGATGTACTGTGGAGACCTCACGCCCCACGTGTTGAACAATTCGGCGGTACGTCCACCCGGCCTCCCGCATGCCCACTATACGCCCTCGCTCAAAGTCCGTCAACTGCACATACGGTTCACGTCCACGCTGTCGCGGCATGCTACCAGTGTTAAAGACTGCGATGGAGCTCCGTATGCCACGGCAAACTGGCTGACACTGACGGCGGCGGTGCACAAATGCTGCGCAGCTAGCGCCATTCGACGGCCAACACCGCGGTTCCTGGTGTGTCCGCTGTGCCGTGCGTGTGATCATTGCTTGTACAGCCCTCTCGTAGTGTCCGGAGCAAGTATGGTGGGTCTGACACACCGGTGTCAATGTGTTCTTTTTTCCATTTCCAGGAGTGTAACTGCATTACCTTTACGGTTTTGACATAATGGTCAATATATGCTTCATGAGCGTTGTAATTTTTCGTACAGTAAACGGAAGAGAAAAGGAAGTGAATATGTCTCAATGCAGTCATAACTAGAAACATCATACGTATTCTTTCTTTTATTTTTTATGTAAGCCTAGTTAATTACGTTACAGTTTGCCCTCTCTGAAATCCGGCAATGTTTAAATAGTTTATGTGTATTATGAGACATTTAATAAATGCATAATTCACAGATGTAGCTTAATGATGAACTTCGGCTTTCATCGAATAAAATGCTCGTTATGAAGCTCTACTACAAGAAGAACGAGCTGTCTCTCGTTGTGAAGTGCTCCTACAAGTAGAAAAAATTATTTGTCGTTCGTAACAGGCGTCTTTATTGATTTGAGTGTTGTTACGAAAACTACAGTCTATTTACTCAACTACAGAACTTATTTAGGCTACCTGGTAAAGCATACAACATCGTTTCATTTTAGGAAATCGCAGTAGTACCATTCACAAGCTTTCTGATGCCGCCATCTTGCCTCACCAAACGTCTGCCTTCGACAAAAGTTGCGGTACTTCCAGTCTAGTAATGTACAGTGATCAGCCAGAACATAATGACCACCTGCCTAATAACCGGTGTGTCCATTGATAACAGCGGCGACGCGTCGTGGCGTGGTAGCTATGTTGCCTCGGTAGGTCGGTGAAGGTAGTTGGCACCTCGTCTGCACACAAAGGGCACCTAACAAGGGAACCTCCCCATCGCACCCCCCTCAGATTTAGTTATAATTTGGCACAGTGGATAGGCCTTGAAAAACTGAACACACATCAATCGAGAAAACAGGAAGAAGTTGTGTGGAACTATGAAAAAACTAAGCAAAATATAGAAACGGAGTAGTCCATGCACAAGATCGGCAACATCAAGGATAGTATGAGCGCAGGAACGCCGTGGTCCCGTGGTTAGCGTGAACAGTTGCGGAGCGAGAGCTCCTCGGTTCAAGTCTTTCCTCGAGTGAAAATTTTACTTTCTTTACTTTCGCAAAGTTATGATCTGTCCGTTCGTTCATTGACGTCTCTGTTCACTGTAATAAGTTTAGTGTCTGTGTTTTGCGACCGCACCGCAAAACCGTGCGATTAGTAGACGAAAGGACGTGCCTCTCCAATGGGAACCGAAAACATTTGATCGCAAGGTCATAAGTCAACCGATTCCTCCACATGAAAACACGTCTGATATATTCTACACGACACTGGTGACGGCATGTGCGTCACATGACAGGAATATGTTGTCGACCCACCTAACTTGCACACTTGGCGAATGGGTAAAAAGATTCTTCTACCTTGCCCGATTTAGGTTTTCTTGTGGATGTGATAATCACTTCCAAAAAATTGATGAAAACATAAGAGTGTGTCACATAAACTTCAACAAATGAATGCAACAGTTTCACAATCGCACAGTTTTCTCTGTGCTCTGTCAAAACATATGTTTTTAAGGTTTTCAAATTTTTCCGTGTGTAGACCGTCAAATCCTGCATATGTCCAAGCAAATCTGAACATTTTTGCACTGCGAAGTTGATAATGTGTGAGTGCCTGAACTCTGATAATTGTCTGAAAATAAAAAATTTTCACCCAAGGGAAGACTTGAACCAAGGACCTCTCGTTCCGCAGCTGCTGACGCTAACCACGGGACCACGGCGCTCTTGTCCTTGATGTTGCCTATGTTTCCTATGGACTGCTTAGTTTGTATATTTTGCTTATTTTTTTCATGGTTCCACACAACTTCTTCCTGTTTTCTCGATTGATCTGTGTTCAGTTTTTCAAGGCCTATCGACTGCGCCAACTTATAACTGAATATGAGGGGGGTGCGATGGGGAGGTTCCCTTGTAAGTTCCTTAAATTCCAGGGGTTGGAGGCGATGAGCTCTTACGCCACGTTCAGTTACACCCCAGATGTATTCGATTCGGCGCAGATATGGTGAGTTTGCGGCCACCACGCCAATTGCAACTCACCACCGTGTTCCTCGAACCACTCCATAACACTCCTGGCCTTGTGACACAGCATTATCTTGCTGAAGTCCGCGGCTCGTGGTCTTGCGGTAGCGTTCTCGCTTCCCGCGCGCGGGGTCTCGGGTTCGATTCCCGGCGGGGTCAGGGATTTTCTCTGCGTCGAGATGACTGGGTGGTGTGTGTCTTTCATCATCATTTCATCCTCATTCACTCGCAAGTCGCCGTAGTGGCGTTAAAGAACTTGTGGAGCGGCCGCCGAACCGCCCCGCTGGGGGTCTCCGGCCACCAATGCCATACACTCGTTATTATCTTGCTGAAAAATGGCACAGCCGTCGGGAAACAATGATCGTCGTGAAGGGGTGTACGTGGTCTGCAACCAGTGTAAGACACTCTTTGGCCGTCATGGTGACTTGCAGGGATCCATGGATGCCCACATCAATGTTCTCCAGACCATAATGGAGCCGCCGTCAGCTGATCTCTGTCCCGTGGTACAGGCGTCAAGGAGCTGTTCACCTGGAGGACGCCGGATTCGCGCTCTCTCATCAGCATGATAGTCCGCAGCTCTTGGTCTCACGGCAGCGTTCTCGCTTCCCGAGCACGGGGTCCCGGGGTCGATTCCCGGCGGGGTCAGGGATGACTGGGTGTTGTTGTGTCGTCCTCATCATCATCATTCATCTGCATTACGGTCGGAGGAAGGCAATGGCAAACCACCACCATTAGGACGTTGCCTAGTACGGCGGTGCAAGTTTCCCACATCGTTCCCCTACGCTCTGTCAACGAGTATGGGACCTCATCATCATCAGCATGATAAAGAAGGTATCGAGATTCATCACACCATTCAACGCTCTGCCACTGTATCAACGTCCACTACAGATGGTCACGTCCCATTTCAGTCGTAGTTAACATTGACACTTGCATAGGTCGTCGACAGCGGAGGTCCATCGTTACGAGTTGGTTGAGATGGCTCTAAGGACTATGGGACTTAACGTCTGACTTAGAACTACTTAAACCTAACTAACATAAGGCCATTACACACTTCTATGCCCGAGACAGGACTCGAACCTGCGACCGAAGCAGCAGCGCGGTTCCGGGCGGAAGCGCCTGGAGCCGCTCGGCCACAGCGGTCGGCTCATCGTTAAGAGTGTTCGGAGCACTGTGTGCTCAGATACACTTGTACTCTGCCCAACATTAAAGTCTGATGTTAATCCCACCTCATTTCGCCTCCTGTCCTGTTCTGCCAGTTTGCCCAGCCTACGACGTGCGTCATAATGTTCTGTGGTCCGCATGAGTGCTGGTCGCAGAGACACCTGTTCTCTGCCCAGCATTAAAGTATGATGTTAATTCTGTCTCAGTTCACCGCCTATCCTATTCTGTCAGTCTGCCCAGCATACAACGTCTGTGGTAATGTTCTGTGCTCCAGGCGGATGTTAGTAATAAATTAAAAACTTAACCGAAAATACGTTCATAGTATACCAAAAAAATTGAAAGTAGCTGAACTGCTGTCTCTGTCTACATAATATGCCTTTATATGCTTGTAGTCCTTGAAAACCGTCAAATTAAAACGAAAAACAGAGTTTTTTTATCCACAGTTTTGACCCGTTAGCACTGACTATTCATAATGCTCAGTTAGTGGTACGAGCCTCGATTATAAGATGATATTTGAGCAGAGTTTCAAAAATTTAGAATCGATAGGAGAGCACTCGTGGTTTATTGTAGTACTCAACTACTTATCACTTTTCGAGAAAGGCAGCGAATAGTGGATGGTCAAAGTTTTCTTTTATTTGCCTGTTTAATTTACTATTTTGGCTCTATGTATCCTGCAACTAAGTCAATTGTTTTTTTAGTTTTTGTTCGATTTCTACCATTATTATAGGAAATAATAAGAATGAAAACCGGGAAATCGGCTGTTTCACGAACCGTTTTTTTTAGCGATGTTAACAGTCAGGTTAAACAGACGTGAAAACAAACAACGATGTAAACGAAAACCATTTGTTTCAGCGATAACCATCATTTCTGCCTCTTCCGCGGCTGCGACAATCCTAGCAACCAGGACCTATCGAGTATCGACCGTAGGCTCGGAAATTAGCTTCTTCACACGCCCACAGCAGAACAGTTGCATTGGCCTCATGAGCGTAATATAACACGTCGCGCTTGTATATTGGCGGGTGGTCTGTTGCACAAGGAAAATGTTTGTCATTAATTTCCATTGCAGGCCATAGGGCATTTCTACATTTTTCGTTAACAGTGTATTCATTGCCGTGGAACTAGGGATGGGAAAAAACAGCCGGTTAAAACCGATAATGGTTTTTAGTTCTGAGTGACCAGTATTTTTCGGTCTTCGGTTGGAATTTTTTTTTAATTTTTGCTAATAACTGGGTAATAACTGGTTTTAAATAAAAGCATTACTTTCAAACGAATAATGTTTACTTGTGAAATTGTTATTGATTTGGAATATAGGATTATTATAAGTATGGTAAAGGCAATCACTACTGTTTCAATAACAGACAGAAACGAGCAACAAACATATTGCCTAGCCGGCCTATGTGGCCGAGCAGTTCTAGGTGCTTCAGTCTGTAACCGCGCGACCGGTACGGTCGCAGGTTCGAATCCTGCCTCGGGTATGGATGTGTGTGACGTCCTTAGTTAGGTTTAAGTAGTTCTAAGTTCTAGGGGGCTGATGACCTCAGATGTTAAGTCCCATAGTGCTTAGAGCCATTTGAACCATATTGCCTAAGAATCGGTACAGCATTGCTCAGATGTATCTTTTGCCAAGTGGCGTGGTCTATTAGACGGTTCGCGTGTGCGTCCAGTGTGCAAGACTCCCCCCCCCCCCCCCCCACCAGCCACCTGTCTGTACCACATTTCCTAGCTGGACGTCGGTAGTATTACAAAATGGCACCACCCCCAGTCTGGAAGTACATTACGAAATACAATGCTCCGTTTGCTTTAAAAGATTAAAAACATGTGGAGGCACGGCTGACTGACATCACTGGCACTGGCGACTTTATAATTCATTCACAGTTTACAATAAAAACAGGAAACAGCTGAAATGTCTTTATCTGCTTGTATGCCTTGGAAGCGGACAACTTAACACGAAGCATGCAGTTCCGCAACTTCCGTTTCCGCCCTTGAATCTTGACTATTCGTAATGCTCAAATAGCGGTATGATTTGAGGAACTAGTCATTTTAAACGGTTTTAATAGTCAGGTTAAATTGGAGACGAAAATAAAAATCTCCTGTTCAGGTTTCTATGCAACTAAACCAGACTTTTTTCTATTTTCGAAATGTTCCCTATGCAGAGAAACATGCTACTGCAGTCGATAAAGCTCGTCTTAAAAGATCGTCCGCAGCTCGTGGTCGTGCGGTAGCGTTCTCGCTTCCCACGCCCGGGTTCCCGGGTTCGATTCCCGGCGGGGTCAGGGATTTTCTGTGCCTCGTGATGACTGGGTGTTGTGTGATGTCCTTAGGTTAGTTAGGTTTAAGTAGTTCTAAGTTCTAGGGGACTGATGACCATAGATGTTAAGTCCCATAGTACTCCGAGCCATCTTAAAAGATCTACTTTAGGCAAGCCATGTGGTAAGTGTTCCGAAATGAAAGCGAATAAAAAGTTAGCTAAATGATTTGAATAAAAAGATGGAAATGAAGTCCCATGCTTCCTGACAGACCGTAGGGGAACGATGCGGGAGACCCACACCGCCGTACTAGACAAGGTCCTAACGGAGGTGGTTTTCTGTTGCCTTCCTCCGACCGTAATAGGGATGAATGAGGATGATGAAGACGACACAACAACACCCAGTCATCTTGGGGCGGGTGAAAATCCCTGCCCCGCCGGGAATCGAACCCAGGAGCCCGCGCTCGGTAAGCGAAAACAATATTGCGAGATCGCGAGCGGCGGATGAATAAAAAGATAGATAAATAATTATTAATTTTTGTATCTTCCTGCTACCAGTCATATTTATTTCATGTTTGAATTAACATTTTTCAATGAGATTCAAGAGTGTTTTGCTCATCATAGAAGATTATGCATACATATACACTAAGGTAACTAAAATCATGGGGTACATGCTAATATCGTGTCGGACTTCGTTTCGCCTGGTTTAGCCTAGCAACTCGACGTGGCATGGACTCAAAATGTCGTTGGATGTCCCCTGCAGAAATACTGAGTAACACTGCGAAAGTGTTGCACGTGCTGGATTTTGTGCATGAGCTGACTTCTTCGCTATGTCCTATAAATGTTCAATGGAAATGACGTCAGACGACCTTGGTCGCCAAATGAGCCGTTCGAATTTTCGGGGGTGTTCTTCAAACCACTCGCGAACAATAGTGGCCTGCTGACATGGCGCATTGCCATCCACAATAATTCCGTCAGTGTTTTGGAACATGAAGTTCAAGAATGACTGCAAGTGGTCTCCAGTCAATGATTAATTCAGTTGGACCAGAGAACCCAGTGCATTCCATATAAACACAGCCCACACCATTATGGAGCCACTACCAACTTGCCTGGTACTTTGTTGACAACTTGGTTTCATTGCTTCGTGGGGTCCGTGCCACACTAAAATCGTACCATTGGCTCTTACGAACTGAAATCGGGACTCACCTGACCAGATCACGGTTTTTCAGTTGTCTAGGGTCCAACCTGTATGGTCACGAGCGCAGAAAAGGCGCTACAGGCGATGTCGTGCTCTTAGCAAAGCCACTCGCGTCAGTCGTCTGCTGCCATAGCCAATTAACGTCGAATTTCGCTACACTGTTCTAACGGAGAAGTTCATCGTATGTCCCACACGTACTGTGGTTGTTTCAGGCAGTGTCCCTTGTGTGTTAGCACTGATAACTCTATACGAAGGGAGCTGCTCTCGGTTGTTAAGTGAAGACTGTCGGCCACTGCTTTGTCCGTGGTGAGAGGTAATGCCTGAAATTTGGTATTCTCGGCACACTCGTGACACTGTAGGTCTCGGAATAATGAATTCTCTAAAGTTTTCCGAAAAGGAATGTTCCGTGCCTCTATCTCCAGCTACCATTCCGCGTTCAAAAATCTGGTAATTCCCGTCGTGCGACTATAATCACGTCGGAAACCTTTTCACACGAATCGCCTTAGTACAAACGACAGCTCCGCCCTTTCATACCTTGCGTACACGGTACTGCCGCCAATTCAACATGTGCTTATGGCTATCCCATGACTTTTGTCTCCTCGGTCTATTTGTTAATGTCTTGGACTAAATTAAAGTAGAATAGTGTTTTGTATACAGTTCTGCTTGTGGTTTATTTCGGGTAGGGGCGGCAGGGGGGCTGCAGGTAACCGGAAATCCATGTTGAGCCGTGGCTGGCTCATGTTATGCTTTGCATTAAAACTTGGTTGCTATTCTGTGATTAGTCTCCCGCGGCTACCGCGATTATTCTGTTATCCTCTCTCTCCGCCAGTCGCAGCAGCAGCGTGTATCGATATTCGCACCCTTGTACTATCTTTGGCCTTGCCCTAATAGTTAGTGTCCGGGCAGTTGGTCTGTTGGCGTGAAGCAGCGAGGAAGTCTCCGTGGCGCGTGTCTGACCGGACGCGCGGTCGGAGTGTGAGGTGCTGTTCCCATTGCTACGAGGTCTGTGGCTCACCGATCCCAGACACGAAAGTTAAGTCATTAATCTACCAGCCCGCCCCAACTGTTCAAGTTGTGTCGTTTGAATTTCGTTGTGGGCTGTTGGGACATTCCCGCAAGCAACAACGCGTGTTTTCAAGTTGGCCAAATTCTAGCCGCCCTCCTGTGGATTATTTTTAAATTGAAGTGCACCAGCGGAATCTTCTGTCTTGTGGCCTTAACGTTCCGGTTACCTGCGCTGGCCGTTGACGTAAATTCAGGCAGTCTATTTTCCTCGTCGTGTTGTGGCTGTCCAGCACGGCGTGTAGTTTGACAGCTGAAAGTACACTCCTGGAAATTGAAATAAGAACACCGTGAATTCATTGTCCCAGGAAGGGGAAACTTTATTGACACATTCCTGGGGTCAGATACATCACATGATCACACTGACAGAACCACAGGCACATACACACAGGCAACACAGCATGCACAATGTCGGCACTAGTACAGTGTATATCCACCTTTCGCAGCAATGCAGGCTGCTATTCTCCCATGGAGACGATCGTAGAGATGCTGGATGTAGTCCTGTGGAACGGCTTGCCATGCCATTTCCACCTGGCGCCTCCGTTGGACCAGCGTTCGTGCTGAACGTGCAGACCGCGTGAGACGACGCTTCATCCAGTCCCAAACATGCTCAATGGGGGACAGATCCGGAGATCTTGCTGGCCAGGGTAGTTGACTTACACCTTCTAGAGCACGTTGGGTGGCACGGGATGCATGCGGACGTGCATTGTCCTGTTGGAACAGCAAGTTCCCTTGCCGGTCTAGGAATGGTAGAACGATGGGTTCGATGACGGTTTGGATGTACCGTGCACTATTCAGTGTACCCTCGACGATCACCAGTGGTGTACGGCCAGTGTAGGAGATCGCTCCCCACACCATGATGCCGGGTGTTGGCCCTGTGTGCCTCGGTCGTATGCAGTCCTGATTGTGGCGCTCACCTGCACGGCGCCAAACACGCATACGACCATCATTGGCACCAAGGCAGAAGCGACTCTCATCGCTGAAGACGATACGTCTCCATTCTTCCCTCCATTCACGCCTGTCGCGACACCACTGGAGGCGGGCTGCACGATGTTGGGGCGTGAGCGGAAGACGGCCTAACGGTGTGCGGGACCGTAGCCCAGCTTCATGGAGACGGTTGCGAACGGTCCTCGCCGATACCCCAGGAGCAACAGTGTCCCTAATTTGCTGGGAAGTGGCGGTGCGGTCCCCTACGGCACTGCGTAGGATCCTACGGTCTTGGCGTGCATCCGTGCGTCGCTGCGGTCCGGTCCCAGGTCGACGGGCACGTGCACCTTCCGCCGACCACTGGCGACAACATCGATGTACTGTGGAGACCTCACGCCCCACGTGTTGAACAATTCGGCGGTACGTCCACCCGGCCTCCCGCATGCCCACTATACGCCCTCGCTCAAAGTCCTTCAACTGCACATACGGTTCACGTCCACGCTGTCGCGGCATGCTACCAGTGTTAAAGACTGCGATGGAGCTCCGTATGCCACGGCAAACTGGCTGACACTGACGGCGGCGGTGCACAAATGCTGCGCAGCTAGCGCCATTCGACGGCCAACACCGCGGTTCCTGGTGTGTCCGCTGTGCCGTGCGTGTGATCATTGCTTGTACAGCCCTCTCGCAGTGTCCGGAGCAAGTATGGTGGGTCTGACACACCGGTGTCAATGTGTTCTTTTTTCCATTTCCAGGAGTGTATAATTCGTTGTGGGCGGCGACACCTTCTGCGTGTTCCATTGAACTCCCTGTTGTGTGCTGGTCGGAAGTTACCCTTTCGCTTGCTCCGTTGACTGTCTGTCGGTTGGGTTGTCGTCGGATTGAGAATTGTTGGGCCGACTGCCTGTCTCACTTAAGCGAGCGCTATTGTTTGAAATTCCAGGCCGATCCTTGGAAACTTGTGAGCGCGGTTTGATGTGCTGCCTTCACTTACTAGTCCTTGTTGTTTGTCTAATTATGGCTTCTAGCCGATGTTAAATTAATTATGCCCTTAAGGCGTGAGATTGTTTGGGACTTGAGCCTAATTCAGAGAAATGTATTAGATAAGGCCTTCTTGAGGCGCGAGATTGAATGGCGCATTTAGCCGGGAATTTTCTAAAATTAATGTTTGGCTTGCTCTGTTTTTAACGTTTTAATTACTCCTGTAATGTTTGTCAAATGAATAAAGTTGTATGTTCGAGCGCAACTGATAGCCACTCATTTTGGCCCATTTCCACAAATTAAACTATCTGTCCTGTCCTGCGGGTATAGCAGGGGATCTCGAATGTAAAATGGTGTCCTCTACTGGAAGCAGAGCTTTGTCGCGTCGTTTGGGTCACAGACAGAAACATACAATGTCAGGAAACCGTCCGTATTAATATGACGTCGCTCGGAAACGTGCTGCTAACGCATCTACTGTGGCTAGCGTAGCTCTGACGTTTGGGAAATAAAGCAGGATAAACCGCACAAACAAAAAAGAAAAAAAAAGTCCTACCAACTAGAACAGCAACAAATGCTGGCCCAATTACAATCAGTAACGTGGTGGATGGATAGGAACTTAATCAGACGGCCGCTCATAAATATTGATACCCGCGATGATAGAGGCAAATGTGGCGCCCACCCCACCCCCACCCCCCACCCCCGTCCACCGTCCCCTCCTCCTTGCCGGTGGGGACGAATCATTTTACGAATGTTATTTTTCCGCCCGCGCGCGCTATTATAACGAGCCAGTGAATTAATAATGCGCATATTTGCGCGCACATTCATCACGTTGACGTGCGGCCAGATTAATAAGGTTTCGGTCAGGCGCGCCACGGCCCAGCATTTCCATCCTCTCTCTCCTTTTTTTCTTCTTTTTTGTTGCCCGGCTGCCGCGTCCGATTGTTGTGGGGCCGTCCCGGGGCGCTTTTCTAGGTCGCAAATTACCCAATAACGATGATACCTGCGGCGGGAGACGCCCCGGCGTTATTGAATCTCGAAGTCAGTCTTCTGGTTGCCCCTGTACTTACCTGGGCGCCCGCTCGCTCCCCTGGCCTTCCACCGCGCGTGCGTGCGTGTGTGTTTTGCCTGCGGCGGCCTGACCAGGCTAGAACGAGGCTCGTGGTAATTGGTGAGGCAGGCAGACAGCGGCAGCAGCAGCAGCGGGCGCGCTATAGAGACATCCAGCGGGCAGCGGCCAGCAGGTAATTACCGCACACCCTGGCGCCCCCGGGGGGCCCTCCGTCCTCTGCCGGCCAGTCCGAGGATGGCTCCATCCAGCGGAGTACCGTCTCGGGAATTAGGATCGAGAGCAGTAAAGTGGCTCGCCGACGTCGCGAGAGAGCCGCGCCAGGTCTGACAGTGAATTCTTCCACGGGTGGGTGAACAAGTACCTGTGTAAGAATGAATATGCCATTTAGATTATACTTAGAATAAAACAAAAAAAACACAACTTGGGTGTTTATCTTAGTATCTAGAACTCTCTAGTATATAGTGAACGATGGGAAAGGAACAAGAGAAAAATGAGAGATAAAGTGACTGTAATTAAAGTTAAGCTCTCAAAACGCTGTAGAAATAACACTACTGGTCAGAATGACGTCAAATTACAACGGAATATTATCGGAGAATGGGGTAAACGTATGGCAGAAGCAAAACAAATAGTGTGAAAGTTGATCACTTGATAGCGCTGTACATCTGCATCTACATCTACATGGTTACTGAGCAATTCACACCTAAGTGCCTGGCAGAGGGTTCATCGAACCATTTACGTACTACTTCTCTACCATTCCACTCTCGAATGGCGCGTGGGGAAAAGGAATACCTAAATGTTTCCGTTCGAGCTCTGATTTCTCTTATTTTATTATTATTATAATTTCTCCCTACGTAGGTGGATGTCAACAAAATATTTTCGCATTCGGAAGAGAAAGTTGGTGATTGACATTTCGTAAATAGATCTCGCCGCAAAGAAAACAGCCTTTGTTTCAGTGACTACCACCCCAACTCGCGCA